>NC_079330.1:6107205-6337205 GCF_029931775.1 Euleptes europaea
CATCCGTATCCCTCCCCAAATGTGACAGTTTTGTATGACTAATTTTGCAGGTGGGTTGCATGCAGCCGGTCACACTTTATATGTAGGGTTGCCAGCTCCGGGTTGGGAACTCTGTGGCGATTTGGGAATGGGGGTGGAGCCTGAGGAGGGCAGGTTTTGGGGAAGGGAGGGACTTTAGTGGGGTATAATGCCATAGAGTCCACCTTCCAAAGAGGCCATTTTCTCCAGGGGAACTGATCTCTGCCACCTGGATGACCACTGTGTGAACAGACTGCTGGACTTGATGGGCCATGGCCTGATCCAGCAGGGCTTTTCTTATGTTCTTGAGGAGGACGGGGCTATCCGTGGCTACTAGTCAAAATGGATACTAGTCATGATGCATACCTATTCTCTCCGGTATCAGTGGAGCATGCCTATTATCTTAGGTGCTGTGGAACACAGGCAGGATGGTGCTGCTGCAGTTGTCTTATTTGTGGGCTTCCTAGAAGCACCTGGTTGGCCACCATGAGAACAGACTGCTGGACTTGATGGGCCTGGGTCTGATCCAGCAGGGCTTTTCTTATGTTCTAACCTTTCTCTAGGGAAACTAAGGCCTTTGCCAAGCCAATGGGTTAGCAGGTCGCCTTCTGCCCTTAGCTCAGTTTTACAAATAAGAAGTTCAGCACTATTCCCGAGGCCTCTTGGCCAACGAAACCGACGGAAAAGGGCTGGCATTGGCTCTCCAGGGCCCTGTCTGTTGTTTCATTCGCCAATAAACTGTTTAAATTAGAACTTTAATGGCGAGAACAATTCCGTTGGAGCCATGAAGAAAGGGATAAAATGGCGGGGCGGCGTTCCCAAGCTCTGTATGCAACTTTAATGGCTTCCCTGGACTTTATGGGGCTGCCAGCAGAACCATCTGATTATTAATTTTTTTTATTTTTGGGAGGGAGTAATTTTGTTTTCGGTGCCATGGTTATTAATTGTGCAAGTGGGAGGGATGGAGTACAACCATCCCGGAAAGGGGAAAGATGGAAATTCTGACGCAGGAGAAACGCAGAGGCTATTTGGGTAAGGACCAGGTGAACGCCACTGCCCTCTGCTGGGGGAACTTTGGGGCCCCGGAGACTCTACGCCACAAGTACGGGGTAGGCCTGGGGAGGTACAAATGGTTGCCGGGGAGACAAAAGCTTCCAACCGGACTTACTTCCAACTAGGGATGGTTTTGAATTCCTCATACCTGTTGTTTCTACCTGAAAATCCCTTTTTGGTATATAGGGTTGCCAGCTCCGGGTTGGGAAATACCTGGAGATTTTGGGGGCGGAGCCTGAGGAGGGCGGGGTTTGGGGAGGGGAAGGACTTCAATGCCATAGAGTCCAATTGCCAAAGCGGCCATTTCCTCCAGGTGAACTGATCTCTATTGGCTGGAGATCAGTTGTAATAGCAGGAGATCTCCAGCTAGTACCTGGAGGTTGGCAACCCTATTTAGTGGGGAGGTCAGTTTTATCTGTCGTGCTACAGACAATGATTATGTGATTAGTGCCATTGGCGGGAGTATTACTCCTTATTTATTGAATGATTTTGGCTATTTAAAATGTATTTAAATTATATTTTAAGGTTTTATTGGTTTTATTGTTCTGGACTTGTAAGCCGCCCTGTGCCTGGCCTTTGGGCTGGGAAGGGCAGGCTAAAAGCGTAACTATTTGTTTTAAATAAATAAATCTTTATTTAAATAGATCATTTATTTAAATAGACTATTTATTAAATAGATTATTTATTTAATAAATATTTATTTGAATAGATTTATTTATTTAAATGTTTTAAATAGAAACTATTTATTTTAAAATGCAATTTAAACACTATTTATTTTAAATACAAGTAATTTAAATACAATTTAAATAGAATAAATATAATCCGGCCTTGGCCAGAACCAGACGATCTTGTCTCCTCTTCTGAACCATCCAAGCGATAGAAAAATGACAAGAAAAATCCCAGGCTGGCCCTGCCCTCCATTAGGGTTGCCGGGTGCCCACTGGTGGCAGGCAAACCCCCAGTAATGTGCCCCTCTGCCCGCCGCCCAGCTGAGGGCCGACGGGCAATCGTGCATGCGTGTGCCGCCTTGCAAGGAGCTTTAGACCACTCAAACTCTTAGTTGGAGTGGTAAAGGGTCGCTGTGGCCCTTTACCACTCAGACACTTAGTTTGAGTGGTCTAAGGCTCCTTGCGAGGCGGCACTTCCAGTTGTAAACGTCCGCATGCACACACACAGGATCAAAACGGAAACCTCCCGCCGAAGGTGAGTGGGGACCTGGCAACCCTACCTTCCACCTTCCACGGTATGAGCCAAAATACTATACCAGCAGCATCACACGGACTCACGTGTATCGGTGGCAGAGAGATTCGATGCAGATCAGTACCCGGACGTTGTCTCTGGCTCGTAGCTGCAGCTTGCTTTTTAGTTCACTGTGGTCTTCGAGGGAAAGGAAGAGCAGAAGTGGAATATTCAGTTGGTCATTTATTGATACGGCACATAGCCGGACATAAACAAAAAATGTTAAAACGTTAAAACCAGGAATTCCACGTATAAAATATACTGGAGACTACATAAAATCCTAAGGACACTACTTCAAATACTTGAAGGGCTGTCATATAGAGGAGGGTGCCGAGTTGTTTTCTGTTGCTCCAGAAGGTCGGACCAGAACCAACGGGTTGAAATTAAATCAAAAGAGTTTCTGTCTAAACATTAGGAAGAACTTTCTAACTGTTAGAGCGGTTCCTCGGTAGAACAGGCTTCCTCGGGAGGTGGTGAGCTCTCCTTCCCTGGAAGTTTTAAAGCAGAGGCTACATGGCCATCTGTCAGCAATGCTGATTCTGTGATCATGGGAGGGAGGGCATCTTGGCCATCTTCTGGGCATGGAGTAGGGGTCACTCGAGTGTGTGTGGGGGAGGTAGTTGTGAATGTCCTGCATTGTGCAGGGGGATGGCCTAGATGACCCTGGTGGTCCCTTCCAACTCTATGATTCTACTATATACATCAGTGGTTCCCAACCTTTTTTTGACCAGGGACCACTAGGACTTTTTTGTTCGGTGCAGGGACCCCAAGGTTCAAAATAAAAATTCCGAGAATTTGAAAATAATCTTTAATCATAACTGTTAGTTAAACATTAAACTTAGAATAAAATTTGAATATATATTTTTATAACAGAGAACTTTTAATTGAAAATATTAATGTATTATGGGTTTATAACTTTGTTTCGTGGACCTTAATTTAGTTCTCGCGGACCCCTGGGGGTCCACGGACCCCTGGTTGGGAACCAGTGATATACATAGATAATAGGGCAGGTCATCCCAACAACTTGCACCTAATTTTGGATGCGGCTGCACAAAATCTAGCAGCGTCAATGGAAACCCTTGGATTTTCATCTGAGAGCTCCTTGCCTTCTCCGACTCTTGAGTTAACGGAGAGCCTGTTAGTCCAAGGACGAATAAATTTGCCAGGAATCTCTTCATAGTAAGGGCAGCGGATGAGAATATGCTCCATGGTTTCTACGTCCCCTATACCCCACTGGCATCATCTCTCTGAGATGGGGATTTTTTCATATCTACCCTCTAGGTGCGCTGAAGGGAAGGCAGAGTACCTGGCTTGCGAGAAGGCCCTTCTATGACTATTTATTTCCAGAGCAAAAAGATATGAAACAGGGGCAACAACTAATCTGGATTTATACGAGGCAAAGAAGGTGGGCGTTCTTGCTAGATCAGAAGTGAAATAAAAGACTATCGGCGACACCTGAACACGGGCAACGATTTCCAAAGCCACGACATCCTGAATGTTTTCATTTCGATTTTAAAAGTCAAGGTCGTGGGACGCTTTTTGAAAAATTCTAACTTGCAGCTGTTGCCGATCAATTGAAGGCAACTCTGCTAAAGTTCCTAGTCTGCGTTTTGGGTTTGTATACTGTACTTGTCAGCCTGCACCCACATTTAGTTATCTGCAGATTGAAGAGAAGGAAAATTTTCCAAAACAGCCTGCCGCGGAAGGAGCTGCAAAGCATCTTTTTTTCTTGTTGCCTGGAAGAGACTTTTACTCACAGATGGTGCCAGGTTAAGTTATTGTTTTCAAGCCGAAGTTGTAAATTACCAGCTAAATTCAGTAACTGACATACTGGTTGCTGTCTTTATTTTTCCTCTAAAACATCAACAGCATCCATAATTAGGAATGCTTTAAAAAAAAACAACAGATTAGCACAATACCAGATTTAATCCTAAACAGAGTTACTCCAGCCTAAACCCACTGAAATCAATGGGCTTAGATTGGAGCATCTTTTCTTAGGATTGCTAAATGTTTGCAAGCCTGATCTCGGTAGCTAAGCGGGGTCGGCCCTGGTCAGTATTTGGATGGGAGACCTCCATGGAATACTAGAGTCATGACGCAGAGGCAGGCAATGGCAAACCACCTCTGAACGTCTCTTGCCTCGAAAAGTCAGCTTGAACTAGCAACTACCCCTTTTCATTATCAAGTTGTATGTATCCCAACTAGCAATTACCCCTTTTCATTATGCAAGTTGTACGTATCCCCCTTTCTTCATTTTTTTAGAAGATGCACCTGTGATTCTGTTTTTGAAAGAAGAGAAGGTTGCTAAGGAAAGATGGAGGCAACTACGTTTGCTTCTGACAAAGCGAGGAATTGTGGCTTGGCGTGATGGGAACGAGCATCTCAAATTCACCTGCTCCCTTCCCCTCACCCTCTACTTAAGTGCTGCAGGCAAATTTTCTGATTTGAGGGCGGGGGGCATAGCTGGCCATTCCATACAAACTGGCCAAAGATGCTCTGCGAACGGGAACAAAACCAAGCTAGTAGACCCTGCTTGTCATTCCCTTTCACGTACCAAATTCATTCCAACCGCAACAGGAACTGAACTCGTGAGTCTAAGGTCCTTCCATTCCACTGACCAGGCCCAAGGAAGGGTGTTCACTAGCGTTGCCAGCTCCGGGTTGGGAAATACCAGGAGATTTTTGGGGTGGAGCCTAAGGAGGGCAGAGTTTGGGGAGGGGAGCGACTTCAATGTCATGGAGTCCCCTTGCCAAAGCGGCCATTTTCTCCAGGGGAACTGATCTCTGTCGGCGGGAGATAAGTTGTAATAGCAGACCTCCAGCTAATATCTGGAGGCTATACAAATAGGTGTACTGATATGAAATTGTGCAACCCTAAGTTGTTAAGACAAGTTAAAAGGTAAAATTAATATATGCTTGGAGAAAGAAACTTTGAAAGAAAGAAATATATTTAAAAGGAGAAGTTGTGGTAGTGTACTGAGATTATTTCCTTAGGGTTGCACAATATCTGGAGGCTGGCAACCCTACTGTTCACCCCATCTAGCTGAAGTAGTTGACACCACTCACCAATGTGGACGTTGGCTGAAAACTGATAAATGCCAGACAGCAGAGCCGTGAACCGCCCGGTCGCTAAGTTTAACCCGGATCCTCGGAGGAAAGCTCCTTTGGTCAAAGGCTAGGGAGAAAAGGGACATTCTGTTAACCAAGGTGGGACTCCAAATGGGTCACACTGAGCAGCCTCTGATGGAGTTGGCCCATTGGTCCCTCTAGTCCCCATCTAAATCCCAGGTTCAAACCCTGGCATCTCCACAAAATTGTATTTATGGACTTACTTCTTTTCTACCCCACTGTTCTCTGCAGCGGGAACCGGCTTACACCCTCCTCCTTTCCTCCAGTTTATCCTGACAACAACCCTGTGTGGTAGGGTTAGGTTGAGAATGTGTGACTGGCCCAAGGTCACCCAGCAAGCTTCCAGGTAGGGTTGCCAGGTCCCTCTTTGCCACTGGCGGGAGGTTTTTGGGTTGGAGCCTGAGGAGGGCGGGGTTTGAGAAGGGGAGGGACTTCATTGCCATAGAGTCCAATGGCCAAAGCTGCCATTTTCTCCAGGTGAACTGCTCTCTATCGGCTGGAAATCAGTCGTAATAGCAGGAGAACTACAGCTAGTACCTGGAGGTTGGCAACCCTACTTCCAGGGCAGAGAGGGGATTCGAACCTGAGTTGCCCAGATCCTAGTTCGACACTATAACCGCTACACTGCGCTGCAGAACTGGAAGGATTTCAGGTGTTGGGAATGATCTTTTTCTGCTGATCAAAGCAGAGAAGGCTGAGCTTGGTGGATCAATGACCTGACTTTGTAGACCCTGACTCTCCTTTTTCATGCTGGAGTCCTTTGTAGCAAAACCATCAAGCACCATATATGATGGAAGCCACAAGAATTCTGATAACATTAATGAAATATTAAAGGCTGCAGGGTAGCCAACTTCCAGGTGGATCCTGAAAATCTCCCAGAATTACAACTGCTCTCCAGATGATGATGGAGGAGGAAGAAGAGGAGGAGGAGGAGGAGGAGGAGGAGGAGGAGGAGGAAGAAGAAGAAGAAGAAGAAGAAGAAGAAGAAGAAGAAGAAGAAGAAGAAGAAGAAGAAGAAGAAGAAGAAGAAGAAGAAGACTTGGCTTTTACATGCCAACTTTCTTTACCACTTAAGGGAGAATTAAACTGGTTTACAATCACCTTCCCTTCCCCTCCCCACAACAGACACCCTGTGAGGTAGGTGGGGCTGAGAGAGCTCTAAGAAAGCTGTGATTAGCCCAAGGTCACCCAGCTGGCTTCATGTGGACGAGTGGGGAAACGGAAACGGTTCACCAGATTAGCCTCCGCTGCTCATGTGGAAGAGTGGGGAATCAAACCCGGTTCTCCAGATTAGAGTCCATCGCTCCAAACCACCACTACACCATGCTGACAGAGAACATGGCCACTTTGGTGGGTGGACTCTATGGCATTATACCTTGCTGAGGTCCCTCCCCTTCCCAAACCCCACCCTCCCCAGGCTCCACCCCCAAATCTCCCGAAATGTCTCAACCCCGGAGTTGGAACCTTACTAGGCTGGCCCTGGATTTCCTCCTTAGCGTTTTCAGAAGACCACGAACATTTCTCACGGAAGGGTTTTGCAAATAGCTGATCCCTTCTGTGGTATTTCCCCCCTCCTCCGTCTTAATTTTAGAAGGAAAGCGAGCAGGCCCAAAGCCCCTGGTTTAGCAACACCCATATGAGGGAGACGTCTCCCGTCACAAAGCTTGTGGGAGATTAGCGGAATAAAGCTAAAATAAACTCAGGGCGGCGTGTTTCTTATTGGCTTTGGCGCTCCTGGAGTCGGTTTGGCTGGCGTTCGGGAGAAAGAGAAAAATCGCTTCGGCGTTCCAAGAACCGGACCAAGGATGTTCTAGCGCTGCCGCATCAGAATTGGGGGGGCTTTTTCCAATGCTCAGATGGGGATGGTTTGAGGAGGCAAAGGTGTACCGAGCTCCTGATGCGGGGTGGGGAAGAATTTAGGGGAGGGGCCGTGGCTCAGTGGTAGAGCATCAGCTTGGCATGCAGATGGTCCCAGGTTCAATCCCTGGCATCTCCAGTTAAAGGGACTAGGCAAACAAGTAATGTGAAAGACCTCAGCCTGAGACCCTGGAGAGCCATAGGGAGGGGCTGTGGCTCAGTGGTAGAGCCTCTGCTTGGCATGCAGAAGGTCCCAGGTTCAATCCCCGACATCTCCAGTTCAAGGGACTAGGCAAGCAGGTGATGTGAATAGACCTCAGCCGGAGACCCTGGAGAGCCATAGGGAGGGGCCGTGGCTCAGTGGTAGAGCATCTGCTTGGCATGCAGATGGTCCCAGGTTCAATCCCTGGCTTCTCCGGTTAAAGGGACTGGGCAAGTAGGTGATGTGAAAGACCACTGCCTGAGGCCCTGGAGAGCCATGGAGAGGGACTGTGGCTCAGTGGTAGAGCATCTGCTTGGCATGCAGATGGTCCCAGGTTCAATCCCCGGCTTCTCTGGTTAAAGGGACCAGGCAAGTAGGTGATGTGAAAGACCGCTGCCTGAGACCCTGGAGAGCCGCTGCCAGTCTGAGTAGACAAGACTGACTTTGATGGACTGAGGGTCTGATTCAGTACAAGGCAACTTCATGTGTTCAGGAAATCAGTCCCCCACCCATCTTCTGAATTTTCTGTAGAGAGAAAAGATACAGCCGTATTCATTTCTTTAAGGTTTACTTGCTGGTTTTCTCTCAGGGCTAAGGCTGCCAACTCCAGATTGGGAAATTCCTGGAGATTTGGGGGTGGAGCCTGCGGAGGGTGGAGCTTGGGGAGGGGAGGGAGCCAAGCGGGGTATAATGCCATAAAGCCCACTCTCCAAAGCAGCCTTTTTTTCCTAGGCGAACTGATCTCTGGAACTCAGTTCTAACCAGGTTCGATTCCCTATTACTCCACATGAAGCCTGCTGGGAGACCTTCGGCTGGTCAGATTCTTTCCGAACTCTCTCAGCCCCACCTACCTCACAATGTGTCGGTTGTGGGGAGGGAAGGTGGTTGTAAGCCGCTTTGAGACTCCTTAAAGGTAGAGAAAAATAGGAGTATAAAAACCAACTCTTCTTGTTCAGGAATTTTCCAGTCTGCAGTTGGCAACCCCAGTTGAGGCAAGCAGTAAAGCAGCTCGGCCATTGATTTCTCGATGCCCCTGGTGTATCGTCGTCTCTCCTCCCCCCTCCCAATTTACTCCCCGTATCAGGGGAAGCTGCCAGGCCCATTTGGCAGCCCCGCTTTGCCCAATTCATTAAAAGCAATTAAACTAAACGGAGGCGGTGGCTTAATTCCCTCGAAACCGCCGAGCCGAAATGGAAAGGCAGTTTTCCGGCACCAGAAAATTACCACTTGATAAAACATTCCTGTTTCTTCACGTCTCCTTCTGTGGCTTTATCCGCATCTCTCCTCTCCCACACACGCAGAAAGAAAGAGACAACGGGGAATCTCCAGGAAACTGGCACGGGGCGTGGCGCGCCGGGAGGTTAACCCCCCTCACCAGTTAGCTCTCTGCAGGATACCTTCTGCGATGCTAAGCCTGAGAGATTGCAAAGTGGTTTTAATTGCAAATGCGCACGGAGCGAGGGAGAGGGGACCTGGCAATATTTACGGCTGTTCTCGGCTCATTTTGACAAGGGGCCTCCTCCAGATTGAGCCAACTACCAAAGTGTAGTTCTGCTGAGGCCAGTTCTCGTGTTCTCCCCTTCCCCCAAGGTACTGGTGTAAATACTGAATACTGGACCTTCTAACTACTGGGAGCCTGCGTGGTGTTGTGGTTAAGAGAGGTGGTTTGGAGCGGTGGACTCGGATCCGGAGAACCGGGTTCGATTCCCCACTCCTCCACATGAGTGGCATCCGCTAATCTGGTGAACCGGGTTGGTTTCTCCACTCCTACACGTGAAGCCAACTGGGTGACCTTGGGCTAGTCACACTCTCTCAGCCCCACCTACCTCACAGGGTGTCTGTTGTGGGGAGGGGAAGGGAAGGCGATTGTAAGCCGGTTTGATTCTTCCTTAAGTGGTAGAGAAAGTTGGCATGTAAAAGCCAAGTCTTCTTCTTCTTCTTCCAGCTGGCTTCATGTGCAGGAGAGAGCCCAGTTCACCGAATTAGCCTCTGCCGCTCATGTGGAGGAGTAGGGAATCAAACCCGGTTCTCCAGATCAGAGTCCACCACTCCAAACCACAGCTCTTAACCATTACACCACACTGGCTTCCCCCCACCTTCCTCAGGCTCCGCCCCAAAAGCCTCCTGCCGGTGGCAAAGAGGGACCCTGGCAACCCTACCCATCAGCTTTGCCGCCACCACATAAATCTGGAGAAAAATCACGTCGGAAGGAGCATGGCTTGCTAGCATCGAGCGCAAAGGAGAAAAAAACCAAAGCTCAGTTTTTTTTTGTCTGCCCCCACCCCGCAAAGAACCATCTTCTGCAGGGAGCAGCAAGATGCACTCATGACAGAGGAGATAATCCAGGAAAACGTCAAGCCCGTCCGGTCCTGCACGAAGCGGTATGCGCGGACGCACCCAAAGAGGAGGGTGTTGAAACACCACGGTGACAGGGGGCCTGTTTTTCCTTTCGTCACCCTTGGGTTGTCCTCCCTCGGCAGGCTGCCGGCGCCCACAGCTGCGCCCCAGACACTTCCCCGCGTTGCCGCAGCTCCAGCGACCAGACAAGCCCCACAAAGTTGGCACAAATGTGCCCGTTGGCATGGGAAGGCACCAGGAATCCGACAAGCCTAATTAAAAAGGAACTGACTCCTGCGCGAAAGCCCCGTCCCGTCCACTGATGGCTATTAAGATGTCTCGGAGTCTCCTTTGCCGGGCCAATTAGAGTGGCACCAGGATTATCTCTCTCGGTGGGGACCCTGCCCTGGCCTACACCGCAAAGAGCCATCAAGCGGGGCGTGCCTACCCGCATGCCCACACCTTGCGCAAGGCGTTGTGGGAAGCCCGAGGCTTCCAGACGCCGCTCGGCCAAAAGGTTTCAGAGGCAGGCTTTAAAAAAAAAAAAGCAAACATTTGTATTTACTGAAATGGTTAGAATGTCAGACTAGGAGAGGGTTGCCAGTTCTCCGGCTAGCCTACATCACAGGGTGGTTGTGAGGATAAAACCGAGGAGAGGAGAATGATCTAAACCACTTTTGGCCAAAAGGTTTCAGAGGCAGGCTTTAAAAAAAGAAGAAGCAAACATTTGTATTTACTGAAATGGTTAGAATGTCAGACTCGGAGAGGGTTGCCAGCTCTCCGGCTAGCCTACATCACAGGGTGGTTGTGAGGATAAAACCGAGGAGAGGAGAATGATCTAAACCACTTTCGGTCCCCATTGCAGAGAAAGGCAGGATATAAATAAAGTAAAAAATATATATATCCAGGTATATCCCAACTCGGAGCTGGCAACCCTACGTAGTAGCGATGCCAACCTCCAGGTGCTGCCTGGAGATCTCCCACTATTACAACTGATCCCCAGACAACAGCGATCAGTTCCCCTGGAGAAAATGGGGCTTCTGTTTTCGCCAGGAGCCTCTCTCAGGATCAAGTAGGAGGCTTGCGAGAACCTTTCGCTCCGCCCCTTCTCCTTTCCCTTCTCTCTTCCTTCTTCCATTTTTAAAATAGGAAAATATCTGGTTCTGTGACTTTTAAAATAAAAGCAGTGGCAACTGCTTCCTGCAGAGGAAGGAGAAGAATTGTCTCCAAGCTTCAGCCATGGGACTCGCTCAAGAGATTCTCACCGGTGGAGTTTTCGAGATGACTACTGCCCTCACCACACTTAAGGGATCATGAAAATCCCCCTTAGTCACGATGACAGAGCATCGCAAAGACTTTTAAAAGGCCGGGATCAAGGGGTAATTAAGGAAGCTATTATTTACGTGAGAAAGATGTTAATTATTAGTGTGCCGAAGCTCCCAATCTTTTTAAAAATATCCCTTAATTGTCTTCTACGTTTCTGAACGCTAACAATTCAGAGACACGGAAGAACACAGCCTTGGTGAGACTCTTCCAGAAGGTTCGGCAGGTGATGGGGAAACCACCAGTTTTCCACACCTTTCCTCCACGGAGTTCAGAGTGGCCTGCGTGCTCCTCCCTGCCTCTGTTGTGTCATCAGGAGACCCCTGTGAAGCAGGACAGGATGACTGGCCCAAGAATACCCAGGGAGGTTCATGACTCGGTAGTAATTTGAGTCTGGGGACTCCCCGAATTAGGGTTGCCAACCTCCAGGTAGTAGCTGGAGATCTCCCGCTATTACAACTGATCTCCAGCCGATAGAGAGCGGTTCAACCTGGGGAAAATGGGGACTCTATGGCATTGAAGACCCTCCCCTCCTCAAACCCCACCCTCCTCAGGCTCTGCCCCCAAAACCTCCCACTGGTGGTGAAGAGGGACCTGGCAACCCGATAAGTCCCTTCCCAGTCATATACATCACTCCAAGCTCACATTCCTTAATATTTCCTCACCATCTGAAAGTTCTGGAGTTCCATCAAGGTTTTCTTGTCCACGATGATCTGCCCCTTGAGCTTACAGTGGAAAGCCTCCTCCACTCGCTTGTAGGGGGACAGTTCCTCCAGGGACAGCAGAAGAGGGGGTGCCTCACTGGGAGGGGCTGGCAAAGCTGGCGACGCCCGCCGTTCAGTAGCTTCTGCAAGAAAAGAAATCAGGGGGGGTCATGTTGTGCTCCGCATTGGCCCTTACACTCTAGGGATCTCCTCTGCTCTCTATGGTCAAGGCCATAGAGACTAGGAAAGTCAGCCTAGAGCGTCGCCCAGAAGTGACATTGCGTCCTCCTCAAACTTTGCCCTCCCTAGGCTCCACTTTTGCTGAGGCTGTGTTGGGAACCCTTACTGGGAAGCCTCACAAGGAATGCATGAAGGCAACAGCTGGATTCACCCCTGGATTCACCCCAATGGGGAGGGCTAGGAAAAATCTGGGGTGACCGTTGTGAACCTTTAAGGATGCAGCTGCTGAAATTCCAAATTGTTTTTTGCTGCACAAGTAGACCAGTTCCATTCAGAAGCTTTCCCATATAAAACCTGTTGCTGGATGGGTTGCCAACCTCCAGGTACTAGCTGGAGATCTCCCAGGATTACAACTGATCTCCAGCCGATAGAGATCAGTTCCCCTGGAGAAAATGGCTGCTTTGGAAGGTAGACTCTATGGCATTGTACCCCTTTGAAGTCCCTCCCCTGCCCAAACCTTGCTCTCCTCAGGCTCCACCCCCCAAAATCTCCAGGTATTTCCCAACCCAGAGCTGGCAACCCTAATTGCTGGCCAATCAGCAGGGTCACATGCCTCTGACTTCCTCTTCACACACCAGAAGTATTTGATGGATCGTACCTTTCAACATCTCCTTGAATTCTTGCAGCAAGACTTCCTGGGTGACTTCAGCACCAGGAGGACCAGGTGGCCCCGGGGGGCCTGGGGGACCAACAAGCCCACGCTAGGGGAAGGAAAAAGGATAAAGATAAAACAATCACATAGCTAGTAAGCTGGGTTTTCTCTGAACCTGGTCTAAGAAACAAGAAACATACATGGTTACTCTGCTGGACCCGTCTACTCTGACTGATAGAGTTGCCAACTTTCAAGTGGTAGCCGGAGATCTTCTGGGATTACAACTGATCTCCAGGCGACAGAGAACAGTTCCCCCAGAGAAAATGGCTGCTGTGGAAGGTGGAATCCGTGGTATTATAGCCCATTGAAGCCCCTCCCCAAACCATACCCTCCTCAGGCCCCACCCCCCAAATCTCTAGGTATTTCCCAACCCAGAGCTGGCAACCCTAGGTGTGGAGCATGTGAAGCTGCCTTATATAGAGTCCAATCGACTTGCCCAATATGATATATTCTGTACGGCAGTGGATCTCTCAGCACTGTTATCTCAGATCCTTTAGCTGGGGATGCCATTAACGTGACCCTTCTTTAAACCTTGAACTATGAAACTCGGTGGGTATGTCACACCCACTATTCAAGCAATCATGTCTAACACTTATGTTTTGTTTCAGATTTCTAAAATCCTAATAGTATTACATTGCTTACTAGTTGTCTCAGCCTATCCACTGTATTGACTTTTACTGTGTAATCCGCTTGGAGACTCAGAGAGAAAGGCAGACTATAAATCACCTAAATATATAATAAACAGGATCAGAGAAAGTCAAGGGGTACAAATCAGAGCCACCAGCTGGGTAAAAAGCTAACGCTACTTTTGCTCCTGGGGAGCCAAGCCATTGATGGTATTGCCTGCAGCAAATTACACTGCCCCCACATAATTAATTTGCATGGCCCCATTCTGGGCTCAGTTTTTTTGATCACACTGGGGCAGGAGGCCTCAACCTTTTTGAGCCTTTAGTCACTTTTGGGATTTTGAGACAGGGTGGCTACAGGAGGTGGAGCCAAATACACATACACACAAGAGAGGATGAGGAATAGGGACAATAATCCTATACACTTGGAGAGAGAAGAAGCCAAAAGGGAGATAACAGAGAGAAACAGAGAGAGGCGGGGAGGACGGGACAACGTTGATGACCAATGGGTGAAAGGGAAGAAGAAACACACAGAGAAGAAGACCAAAGGGAGAAAGGGGGTATAATAGAGAGAAGACCAATGGGGGAAAATACACACACACGAACACAGAAGAAGAAAACCAAGGTGGAAAGCCTCTCTATTTGTATAAAGACAGCCAATCACTTGTCCTGCCTTCCCCAAGGCCGTCTCCTACCTTCCTGCAGCACATGGCAGGAACCCAGGGAAGTGCCTGTAGGCAACACGTTTGGGAACTCTGTGCTAGGGTGTAACATAATGTTGGGATGGAGGATGAAACGTTGGGAGGCTGTGAAGGAATGCTGAGGGGATGAGAAGGAATGATGAGGGGATGAGAAGGAATGTTGAGGGGATGAGAAGGAATGATGAGGGGATGAGAAGGAATGTTGAGGGGATGAGAAGGAATGATGAGGGGATGAGAAGGAATGTTGAGGGGATGAGAAGGAATGTTGAGGGGATGAGAAGGAATGATGAGGGGATGAGAAGGAATGTTGAGGGGATGAGAAGGAATGATGAGGGGATGAGAAGGAATGATGAGGGGATGAGAAGGAATGTTAGCAAAGGGGGATGGAATGTTGGGAGAGGAGACAGAGTTTTAGGATAAAGAAGCAGAATGTAAAAAAAGGGGAACTTAATGGGTGCAGAGGTTAGCAGGGGTAATGGAAGAGCAGGATGGAATGTCAAGGGAGGGGGACAGAATGTTGGGGACTGGCTGTTTTAACACTGGCAATAGCTACACCTCCAGGAACAACCTACTAATTTCTTATCTTTCCCTCTGCATCTCTTTTTGTTGTTGCCATCATCAGGACGATGTACAAATGAAATCCACGTGCGACGCGGGTCAGTAATGCGAGGGTCTGGGGACTCAAGCATCTAAGGAGAGAAGAAGAAGCATTTGAGGGCAACGTGACTTTCACCCATTCCATAGCAACTTAAAAATAGTTCCAACATTCAATATTTCTTGTTGCCTGATGAATCAGAAAAGAAGAAGGTAAATTCTGGATCTTTAATAAGAGGCGATGGATTTTAGATTTCTATTTTTTTTTTTTTACCCAGATTGTTTTCAGATTTTGCATGTGGGAATTCTCTGCTCGATTCAGAAGCTCAGATGTCAGATTACAAGAAATTTGGCATGTGAACATGCACCTAGTATTGTTGTTTTATTTTAAAAACCACACTTAAACTATCCCAGTTATTGTCATGATATGCACATTCTTCTTTCCAAATTTTAAAAATTTACAGGTAAGTTTCAAAAAGGAGCTCCATGGTGCAGAGTGGTAAGCTGCAGTTCTGCAGTCCAAAGCTTTGTTCACGACCTGAGTTCGATCCCAACGGAAGTTGGTTTCAGGTAGCCGGCTCAAGGGTGACTCAGCCTTCCATCCTTCCGAGGTCGGTAAAATGAGGACCCAGCTTGCTGGGGGTAAAGGGAAGATGACTGGGGAAGGCACTGGCAAACCACCCCGTAAACAGTCTGCCTAGGAAACGTTGGGATGTGACATCACCCCATGGGTCAGGAATGACCCGGTGCTTGCACAGGGGACCTTTACCTTTTTTTTAAAGTTTCAAAAACTGGACATGAAGCTGTGGGAGGGTGTTTTTTTGTTTTTTTTTTTTAAGAGAGCTTTCAGGTGAGTATTTGTGGGTACAACTATGGGAATTATCACATTTTGGCAATGAGTTTGTGAAACAAGATCATATGAAACTGAAGACAGATGTAGTATAGGAAGGGTGAAGGCAGATGTAACATAAGAGGACTCACAGCTGCTTACTTCCAGCTTCCAAAATGAACGTTCTGCCGCTTCAGGTGGGTTGCCCTATCCTGGACCTACTCACTGAGAGCCAGCGTGGTGTAGTGGTTAAGAGTGGTGGTTTGGAGCTGTGGACTGTAATCTGGAGAACCAAGATTGATTTCCCCACTCCTCCAACATGAGCGGCAGAGGCTAATCTGGTGAACCGGGTTGGTTTCCCCACTCCTCCACATGAATCCATCTGGTTGACCTTGGGCTAGTCACAGCTCTCTCCGAGCTCTCTCAGCCCCACCTACCTCACAGGGTGTCTGTTGTGGGGAGGAGAAGGTGATTGTAAGCCGGTATGATTCTCCCTTAAATGGTAGAGAAAGTCAGCATATAAAAACCAACTTTTCTTCTTCCTCCTCCTCTCACCAGGGAAAGTTAACAAAGCTGTGGGTATCATCTTTACTGGCCTCTCTATCTTTCCCCCTTTCCATATGCTAAACTGGTATGGATTTGGAGGGGTGGCTGCCTGTTATCTCAGCCAGCACAATGAGAACTGTACATCTTTGTTTTTGATCGCCAATTTTAACATTTTTATGCTATAGATTTTTATATTGATTGTTAGTGATATCACTATGAATTATTGTATGGTTTTAGATGTTGTTACCCACCCTGAGCCAGCTGAGGCCAGGATAGGGTTACCTCTTCACCAACGGTGGGAGGTTTTTTGGGGCGGAGCCTGAGGAGGGCGGGGTTTGGGGAGGGGAGGGACTTCAATGCCATAGAGTCCAATGGCCAAAGCGGCCATTCTCTCCAGGGAAACATCTCTATCGGCTGGAGATCAGTTGTAATAGCAGGAGATCTCCAGCTAGTACCTGGAAGTTGGCAACCCTAGACCAGGGAGGGTGGGTTAGAAATTTGAAAAATAAATAAATAAAAGCCCCCTCCCCAGCAAAATTTACAAAGCAATCCATTGAAATGGATGAGCTTAGACTGGAGTAACTCTCTTTAGGATTGCACTGTTAGTAGACCAAAGCACAGCAGATGTGACGGGGCTCCAAAGGAAGAAGGGAAACAGCTTCTTGCCATCTGAGGCACTCAGGTAAAAGAAAAGATTGCTTCTCCTTCTGCGGGGCATACGTGGACCTTACCTTTATTCACCCCACCTGCCGCGTTTTTGCATGCAGTAGTTCTGTACGTGCCTCCTGATGGCAAGGAACAATGAGTCGTGCCGAGATGCATTGGGCACCCTCCCCCGTGAATAGCTAACCCTGCTGCCTCAGGAATAGGAATGGAAAGATTCCCCCCCCCATTGCATTCTTCGTTCTTCAATTGTTCTGAATTTCTTTTTCCTTCCTGCATTCTATCCCTCCTTAACTCTAGTTTAACCAGGAATTGAAATTATTAAAATATTAAACAGAATATAATTGCAGAATTAAAACAGAATATAATTGCAGAATTAAAACAGAATATAATTGCAGAATTAAAACAGAATATAATTGCAGATTAGGAGTGTGTGTAGTTTGCCACAGATGTCAGATTCCCTCCTTTATGCTACTGATTAGCGTATGGACACTGATAAAACAGCATTGTGCAGTGTTTTACCGAAGTGACATATTGGTTAAATGCTGCACAAAAAAGAACCTTAATTTCATCATGCATGCAATCTTTTTAAAAAACTTTTTTTTGCATTGTACTTCTGCTTGCAACACAGAAGAGGTGAAAAGGCATGACAAGACTCAAGGCCCCTTCCCTAGGGTTGCCAACCTCCAGGTACTAGCTGGAGATTTCTTGCTATTACAACTTATCTCCAGCTGACAGAGATCGGTTCCCCTGGAGAAAATGGCAGCTTTGGCAATTGGACTCTATGGCATTGAAGTCCTTCCCCCAAACGCCTCCTCCTCAGGCTCCGCCCCAAAAACCTCCTGCCGGTGGCAAAGAGGGACCTGGCAACCCTATCCATCCTTCAAGTGGGGCCTGGAGATCTCCTGGAATTGATCTCCAGACTACAGAGATCAGTTCCCCAGGAGAAAATGGCTCCTTTGCAGGGTGGACTCTACGGCATTACACCCCGCAAAGGTTCCTCCCCTCCCTAAGCCCCACCCTCCCCAAGCTCCACCCCCAAATCACCAGGAATTACCCAGGGCTTTAAAAGTCAGGGGTTGTCCTTGGACTCCCCCACATGTACATATTATGTAGAAAAGCAATGTAGCATGCACATCTGTAAACCGCATTTTCTGTGGAAACAATGTGGGGGGCCAAGAGTCCAGATAAAATTACTTCAGGGTAGGGTTGCCAGGTCCCTCTCCGTCACCAGCAGGAGGTTTTGGGGGCAGATCCTGAGGAGGGCAGAGTTTGGGGAGGGACTTAGGATCGCCAACCTCCAGATAACAGCTGGAGATCTCCTGCTATTATAACTGATCTCCAGCCGATAGAGATCCATTCACCTGGAGAAAATGGCCGCTTTGGCCATTGGACTCTAGGGCGTTGAAGTCCCTCCCCTCTTCAAACCCCACCTTCCTCAGGCTACACCCCTAAAACCTCCCGCCAGTTGGGACCTGGCAACCCAAGAGGGACTTCAATGCCATAGAGTCCAATGGCCAAAGCGGCCATTTCCTCCAGGGGAACTGACCTCTATCTGCTGGAGATCAGTTGTAAGAGCAGGAGATCTCCAGCTAGTACCTGGAAGTTGGCAACCCTACTTCAGGGGTCCGGTCTGATGCATTTGGGGTATTGCCAGCTTAGCCAACTCCTCTTTGGCCCCAGGTGGGCGCTGGCAGAACAGCCGCTGTCTGCCTCTCGCGCCAAAGGAAGTGGATCTTGAGTCACTCCGCGTAGAGTGTTTGTGCATTCCCTGATAATTGAGTAATTAGTGTCAACGTTGCATCTGTCGAGAGCACACCCTCGCGTCTAGCAGACATCCCTGGAATGGGACCAGGAGGCAATTTTCCCCCAAGACCCCAGATTGCTAGGGCTGAAGCAAACGCTGGAGGGAGGGGGTAAAACAAATCCTCAAGAAACTGCCAGCGTGGTGTAGTGGTTCAGAGCGGTGGTTTGGAGCGGTGGAGTCTGATCTGGAGAACCGGGTTCGATTCCCCGCTCCTCCACATGAGCGGCGGAGGCTAATCTGGTGAGCTGGATTTGTTTCCCCGCTCCTCCACACGAAGCCAGCTGGGTGACCTTGGGCTAGTCGCAGCTCTCTCAGCCCCACCTACCTCACAGGGTGTCTGTTGTGGGATGGGGAAGGGAAGGTGATTGTAAGCCGGTTTGATTCTTCCTTAAGTGGTAGAGAAAGTTGCCATGTAAAAACCAATTCTTCTTCTTTGTCGTCTTCATCTTCTTCTTACTTCAATGCCATAGAGTCCAATTGCCAAAGCGGCCATTTTCTCCAGGTGAACTGATCTCTGTTGGCTGGAGTAGCGGACTCTAATCTGGTGAACCTCGTTGGTTTCTCCACTCCTACACATGAAGCCAGCTGGGTGATCTTGGGCTAGTCACACCCTCTCAGCCCCACCTACCGCACAAGGTGTCTGTTGTAGGGAGGGGAAGGGAAGCTTATTGTAAGATGGGTTGAGTCTCTCTTAAGTGGTAGAGAAAGTTGGCCTATAAAAACCAACTCCTCCTCCTTCAAATGGGCCTGCAAGAATTCAAACTTGTATGGTCCTTGTTTAGGGTCACGTTCTCATGAACATGCAATCTGACGGATTGATAAGGTTGCCAGGTCCCTCTTCACCAGACTGGCGTCCGCCTCTCATGTGGAGGAGTGGGGAATCAAACCTGGTTCTCCAGATCAGAGTCCACCGCTCCAAACCACTGCTCTTAACCACTGCACCATGCTGGAGGAGAAGTATAACCCACAGCAAGATTTTGGAATGAGAGGAGGAGGAGACAGGGGAAATCCAGTGATTGCTATTATGAAATTACTTGCGAGGAGAATTGAAGGTGGGAGGGTGTGATTAACCCCCCTCCCTGCACCCCCACTGGCTCTTCATGAACCACATGGGAGCATCCGGTAACTTTCCAGATGGGTTTGTGGGATCTGCCCTCACCTGGATGGCCCAGCCTAGCCCAAAGCCACCAGATGACACATGTGTATGAGGGTCAGTCCTGGTTTGTACTTGGATGGGAGACCAGCAGGGAAGTCCAAGGTGGCTGAGCAGAGGCAAGCACCGGCAAACCACCTCTGTTCGTCTCTTGCCTTGAAAACTGCATGGGGTCGCTGCTTTGCAGCGGGTCCCCATAGTATTATACCGTCTCCCCTCCTCAAACCCTGCCCTCCCCAGGCCCCACCTCCAAATCTCCAGAAATTTACCTGCCTGGAGCTGGCAACCTGGGGTGCAGCTAGGGTTGCCAGGTCCCTCTTCGCTACTGGCGGGAGGTTTTTGGTGCGGAGCCTGAGAAGGGAGGGGTTTGGGGAGGGGAGGGACTTCAATGCCATAGAGTCCGATTGCCAAAGCTGCTATTTCCTCCAGGCAAACTGATCTCTATCGGCCGGAGATCAGTTGTAATAGCAGGATATCGCCAGCCACCCCCTGGAGCTTGGCAACCCTACCAGCGACTGCCCGCCCGCACAGGGCTGGCGACCTCTCCGTCTGCTGCCAGTGTCTTCCTTCAGTTACAAATCCCTCTCGGAGAGGCAGCCAGGCCGCTCCCCGCCAGCCGGCGAGATTGACGGCTCCAATGAATGCTCTGCCCTTGTGGTATTATTATTTAATTACTACGGCATGCAAGAGCAATCCGAGGAATAAGCAGGGAAGCCTCTCTCTTGATCTTGGCAGGAGCCGGCAGCCACAAAGGGGCTCACGGCCAAGTCGGGTATGGCCCGCGACCCATGTCTGTACCACCAAGGCGAGCAAAGAGCCAAAGCACCTTTAGCATCTTCAGCTTGGGTACAGTGCTGTAGTGATGAGTGTCGGACTAGGATCTGGGAGGCCCAGGCTCGAATCTCCACTCTGGTGACCATGGGCCAAACTAGGGTTGCCAAACTCCAGGTAGCGGAAAACAAATCAGACACCTCTATACATTTATCATAAGATGAGAAATTCAGTATAGGTCCAGGTAGCAGCTGGAGATCACCTGCTATTGCAACTGATCTCCAGCCAATAGAGATCCGTCCACTTGGAGAAAATGGCCGCTTCGGCAATTGGACCCTATGGCATTGACGTCCCTCCCCTCCCCAAACCCCACCTTCCTCAGGCTCTGTCCCTAAAACCTCCCACCGGTGGCAAAGAGGGACCTGGTATCCCTGAGCCTGAACCATCCAGGCCAGAGACAGACATCCACCCGCTTCCATTCGTTTGTCCAGCCCTTATATGAATTGCCTCAATAGAGCAGATTATGTTGCATCGAACCCAGTGCCCAGCTTCTGAGATTGGCCAGCCACAGGCCACCAGGAACTGTCCAAACTGGGCCAGAAGGGGTACAGCGTAACCAAGCCTGCATTTAAAAGGACATGCCTCTCTTTACCGGAGAGCACAGACGCGGCACACACGGTAAACAGCTTGCAATGGTCTGCAGGCACCGACGATGGAAGAGTGTTCTTATTACATTCCCTTTGTCTTCTCACAGGGCTGTTGTTCGATGCTTATGTCACAGGAAATGTCATCGGGGTGCGAGACACAAGGGCAGGAGAGTTTTGGAGGAAGTCTTCTGCTGTTTTTGCTACTGCACATTGGAGAGGGGAGTTAATTCTTGGGCCCTGCGTCGTTTCTGAGATTTCAATATCCCCCCCCCCCACCCCACAACACCTCTCCAGGGAGAATTACTTGAGCCAGGGTGATGTAGTGGTTAAGAGCAGTGGTTTGGAGCAGCGGACTCTAATCTGGAGAACCGGGCAAGACTCTAATCTGGCAAACCAGGTTGGTTTCCTCACTCCTACACATGAAGCCTGTTGGGTGACCTTGGGCTAGTCACAGCTCTCTTAGAGCTCTCTCAGCCCCACCTACCTCACAGGGTGTCTGTTGTGGGGAGGAGGAGGGAAGGTGATTGTAAGCCGGTTTGATTCTTCCTTAAGTGGTAGTGAAAGTCAGCATATAAAAACCAACTCTTCTTATTATTATTATGTTTTAGCCCTGGGGCAAATTGGGCTGAGGGGGGAATTCAGACCGTGAAGATGGTATGTAGGGTTGCCAACCTTCAGGTGGTGGCTGGAGATCTCCTGGAATTAATTCCAGGCGAAGGCGATCAGTTCCCCTGGAGAAAATGGCTGCTTTGGAAGGCAGACTCTATGGCATTATACCCCACTTAAGTCCCTCCACTTCCCAAACCCCACCCTCCTCAGGCTCCCCCCCCCCCAAATCTCCAGGTATTTCCCAACCGTAGCTTGCGACCATAATGGTATAGGGGGACGGTTAATTCCCCCTCTCCCCCACTAAATCTTTAATCCAAATCCCCTTCCCAACGCTGTTGTTCCATCAATGGATTTCCCGTCATCCTGTCTAATTCGGCTCTTCAAGCCAAGAGTCCATGGCACCTTTCCTGGTCTATGAACTTCCCACGGGCCATGTGAAGCTCATCTGTTTGGGGAAAACTGAGGCCACAGGAGGCTGACTTTCCCAAGGACAGTTACTTACCCAAGTGATGGCTCTGCTGGGACTTGAACCCAGTATCCCTCATCACCCTCATCCTTTCTCTTCCCGCAGACCCCCAAACCTGACGATGCCCCAGCAGACAACGGCATCAGGAACATTCACTGTGTCGGAAAACACCACTCGACTAACTAACTGACAGCGAGGTGCAGTGGTTAACAGCGGTGGTTTGGCTCTGATGGGGAGAACCGGGTTTGATTCCCCACTCCTCCACATGAGCGGCGGAGGCGAATCTGGTGAACTGGATTTGTTTCCCCACTCCTGCACATGAAGCCAGCTGGGTGACCTTGGGCTAGTCACAGCTCTCTCAGCCTCACCTACCTCACAGGGTGTCTGTTGTGGGGAGGGGAAGGTGATTGTAAGCCGGTTTGAGTCTCCCTTAAGTGGTAGAGAAAGTCGGCATATACAAAAACAACTCTTCTTCTTCTTCTAATTGACAGACGCCCCCTAAACTGCGCAGGTAGAAAGAAACCATTGTCTTCTGCTGTTGTCGGTAGGGAGAAAAATCTCTTCCCCCCAGGGTAATTCGCTCCTATTGACTAATTAACCGCCATGAGGTAATTACCCACAATTAAGGCCCTCTCAGATGAAAAAGCAAATGACACTTCTAAACAGCTGCAAAACTTTAATGGGAACATGGCAAAGTGTCTTTAAGAGGCATTAAGGTTCGCATCTCTGTGCCCCACCCCTCGTTAATGTGGAATCCCGATCTGACTTCTCCCCCCTTCCACCTTCCTTCCCCCGTCTGCAGGCAAGCCCCAAACTGTTCGGCGCACCACAACCGACATCCCTTTGCATGCTCTTGCGTAGACTGCTGTGCACTGATCAATAACCATTTCTTCACAACGTCTTCAATAGTCAAGTTCTTCACACATAGGGCACTTTCACACATCCTGAATAATGCCCTTTCAATCCAACGATCGCTTGCAGGTGGATGTTGCCATTTCACACAGTAAAATTCAGCTGCAAAGTGCATTGAAAGTGGGTTGAAAGTGCATTATTTAGGATGTGTGAAAGCGCCCATGGTTAAATTGCGGAACTGCCTGCCCCAGGATGTGGTGATGGCTGCCAACTTGGAAGGCTTGAAGAGGAGAGTGGACATGTTCATGGAGGAGAGGGCTATTCATGGCTACTAGTCAAAATAGGTACTACTCATGTCAGGATGCATCCCTATTCTCTCCAGGATCAGAGGACCATGCCTGTTATCTTGGGTGCTGTGGAACACAGGCAGGATGCTGCTGCTGCCGCCGTCTTGTTTGTGTGCTTCCTAGAGGCACCTGGTTGGCAGCTGTGTGAACAGACTGCTGGGCTTGATGGACCTTGGTCTGATCCAGCATGGCCTTTCCTATGTTCTTATGTTTTAACAGAGGGTTATCAGGTCCCCCCTGGTCCCTGGCAGGGAATGGGGGGGGAGGGTTGCCAGATCCAGGCTGGGTAACTCTTAGAGATTTGGGGATGGAGCCTAGGGAGGACAAGGACCTCAATGTTGTTCCACCAGGCCTATGGTTGAGGACAGCTATGTATTAATACCTAGCTGGCCTTCCCCCCCACCCTCACGTTCTTTATTTTATAAGTGGCATCATCAATAACACCGGGGTTTCGGGTTGCCCGATTGCTGCAGCTACCTTATGATTTTAGCCATCGGTGCTTGCATTTTTCTGGTTTTATAAAAATTTCTGAATTTGTATATTTTATGGGGAATATATTATTATTTTAGAAGAAGGAGGAAGAAGAAGAGTTGGTTTTTATATGCCGACTTTCTCTCCCACTTAAGGAAGACTCAAACTGGCTTACAACCACCTTCCCTTCCCCTCCCCACAACAGACACCCTGTGAGATAAGTGGGGCTGAGACAGCGTGACTAGCCCAAGGTCACCCAGCTGGCTTCATGAGTGTAGTAGTGGGGAAACAAATCCAGTTCACCAGATTAGCCCTTGCCGCTCACGTGGAGGAGTGGGGAATCAAACCCGGTTCTCCAGATGAGACTCCACCACTCCAAACCACCACTCTTAACCACTACACCACACTGGCTCTCTACAACCCATACGCGTCCTCCCATAAGCCCATGGCCCAACGAATGTGTCTTAACGCACATGCAAGTCATTCCTGTCCTTCCTTAACATAAGAACATAAGAAAGGCCCTGCTGGATCAGAACAAGGTCCATCAAGTCCAGCAGTCTGTTCATACAGTGGCCAACCAGATGCCTCTAGGAAGCCCCCAAACAAGATGACTGCGGCAGCACCATCCTGCCTATGTTCCACAGCACCTAAGATAATAGGCACTCTCCTCTGATACTAGAGAGAATAGGTATGCAGCATGACTAGTATCCATTTTAACTAATAGCCATGAATACCCCTTTCCTCCATGAAAATGTCCACTCCCCTCTTCAAGCCTTCCAGGTTGGCAGCCATCACCACATCCTGGGGCAGGGAGTTCCACAATTTAATTCCTTAGTTTGCCCCATCTGTAAAACGGGAATCCAAAGAAGCTACCTTGTAAGTGAGTTAGTTGTACACATAGAGGACCAATGGAAGAGTTAACACTTGGCACCACTCAACCGGAGGGCGGCCAGTATACCTACAAACATTGAAGGATGCTCCTGAACATTTGTTTTGATGCCTACCTTGGAGTGCTCGTGCTGTTCTTCACTGTTGGAGAGCGTCGTGTTGAAGGGTTCTGTATACTGGTTAGGCTCCTTCACCTTCTTTCGCTCTTTCTTGGCTGCCGCAGCTCGGAAACGGGAAAGTTCCTGGCACAGCAAGGTGGCCAAAACGAACCAACTCCAGTATCTCATTTTTGCTTTGGTGGACATCTTCTCAATGGAAAGTCCAGAGAGCAAAGACCCTCCAAAGACAGAAACCCAGCGGTCAGGCTTGGGCAGGGGGGAAAGTTGTTGGCGTCTTCTCGCCCGGCTCAGTTAAATGCTTTTATTCCCAAATCGACTTCCGTTTGGAAGAACCAGCGATCGCCACGAGCAAATTCTGGACGGTCGAGTTGGCGATGGACGTCCTGAAGGACTCCTTCCGTCACGGCGGCGTGCGAAGATCGAACTGTGAAGGTGGGTCGAACTGGGGCCGATCGACTCAAACAGCTGCCCGGATGATCTTTCGCGCTTGATCTTTCTCGCGAAAGAAATGTGTGAACCTCAAGTTCCAAATTTGTACAAAGTTGGAACTGGGAAAACTCAAGGAGCCGAAATTCCCGAACCTCAAGTTCCAAATTTGTACAATTGAGGAACTAGAAAAACCCAAGGAACCAAAGGACAGCAGCGGAGGACCAAAAAACTGAAACCCTGGGAGACTGATGTGAGATGGGGGGGTGACCTGTAGGTGAGCTTTGCCCCAGCGCCAAATTTCACCTCTGGTCACGGAAGACTGCCAAAGTGGTCCATTCCATGGGTTCCATCCATCCAGCTGGAACTCGGCAAAGCGTCCCTTCCTCCCTTATCGAGGGACAGGTCCCCCTCCTGTCGAGACTTGAGGTGGTTTGGGAATCCCCACGACACCCCAACGCCGCATGCCAAGGGTTCAGATCTGGTGGGCTCGCTTCATCCAAGAGTCAGAAGAATTTCTCAGGCACCTCCAAGGAGAAACCAGGGAAGGGATCCCACCACCAAAGCTCCCACTGTCGGTCAGCTGTGAATCCTCCCCAGTGCCCTGGAGGGGGGCCAAGCCCGCTGGCCTTTCTCCCTTGGGTAGGTCCTCTCTGGAAGGGATGTTTTGCTCCAACCGGCTCTCCGAACCTCCCTCGCCTCCCTTTCTCCCTCGGCTCTACCTCAGCAAATAAATACTTCTTTTGTGGGAGAGTTTTCCATCAGCTTGAAGGAGGGGTGGGGGGGGGGAGGGAGAAGAAAAGAAAGGAGCGAAACACATCTGGGGAGGGAGGGATCACATTCTAATGAGCTGTCAAGGCAGTCTTTTCACACTCCTGTTAAGGGGAGACTGGCGGCTGAGTGGAATCTTCCCCGTGCCAAAGAGATTTACATCAGCCGCGTCTTTCTCCTCCCTCCTTTCCACCTTCCCTCTCGTCCCCTTATTATCTGAGAAGGATCGTCACTTTTCGGCGGAGAATTCTGGAAGAATGCACATCTCGGAGACATGCAGAGTTCCAGGACAAGGGCCCGAGCATCATTTTTTTTTTGGGGGGGGGGTGCAATGCACATTTGTAAGCCCCCCCCCACACACACACACACAGTGATCTCACTCCATGCAGGGCCCATGCATCATTTCCCAATCTCTTGGTTTGGTATAAACGCAATGAGTTAGTGACTATTATCCAAATGGAACCTCCATGTACAAAGGAAGTATATCTCTGAATACCACATGCTGGCAAGATATAAATGGAGGAAAAACTATTGCCTTCATGCCCTTTTTGCATGCTTCCTGGACTCCTCTGACTGGCTATTGAAAACCCAACTGGTGAGCTAGCACAGAGCAGCGAGTAGAGGGGTGAGGCAAGGACCAGAGAAACCCGGGTTCAAATTCCCACAAAGCTCACTAGGTCCTTGGGCCAGTTGCGCGCGCGCTCTCTCTCTAACCTACCTCAAAGGGTTGTCGTAAAGATAAAATGGACAAGGGGGGAAACATGTACGTTTCTTTGAGCTCCTTGGAAGAAGGGTGAGGTCAACAAAAAGAGGCACCAAGGAGGACTTTGCTCTGATCCAGCAGGGCAGTTCTCACGTTCCAAGTAGAACCTCCATGTGCAAAAGAAGAATATCTGAACGCTCTGTGTTAAACCTGGGAGGCTCCATGCTTGTGCATTTTCCCCTGGTTGCTATTGAAAACAGAACGTTGGACTAAATGGAAACGGGTCTCATCCAGTGAGGCAATTCTGATGTTCTTATGTCCCTGGGTACAATGAGGGCGCTTTCAAAGGAAGTCCACTGAGGCGCTTGTCTCCCCCCTCCTCCAATTGGAACTGCTTGGGGGAGATCTTTGCACTCTTTTAAGACACACTAATGCCAACAGCCTTGTGACTGGATGGCTTCCGGGACTCTGAATCTTCTTGACCACTGTGCAAAACAGGATATTGGGCAAGATGGACCATTGGTCTGATCTTCAAGTACTTGAAGGGCTGTCATATAGAGGATGGAGCCGAGTTGTTTTCTGTTGCCCCAGAAGGTCGGACCAGAAACAATGGGTTGAAATTAAATCAAAAGAGTTTCCATCTAGACATTAGGAAAAATATTCTAACAGTCAAAGCGGTTCCTCAGTGTAACAGGCTTCCTCGGGAGGTGGTGAGCTCTCCTTCCCTGGAGGTTTTTTAAGCAGAGGCTAGATAGCCATCTGTCAGCAATGCTGATTCTATGACCTAAGGCAGTTCATGAGAGGGAGGGCATCTTGGTCATCTTCTGGCATGGATTAGGGGTCACTGGGGGTGTGTGGGGAGAGGTAGTTGTAAATTTCCTGCATTGTGCAGGGGGTTGGACTAGATGACCCTGGTGGTCCCTTCCAAATCTGATTCTATGATCCAGCAGGGCTCTTCTAAGGAAAGTCCCCACCACCACCCAAAAAAAGGAAGGAGGATAATTTTTATATGCCGATTTTCTCTACCTTTTAAAGAGAACCAACCTGGCTTACAATCTCCTTCTCTTCCTCTCCCCACAACAGACACCCTGAGAGGTAGGTGAGGCTGAGAGAGTTTGGAGAGAACTGTGACTGACTAGCCCAAGGTCACCCAGCAGCCCTCCTGCGTAGGAGCGAGAAACCAACCCGGTTCTCCAGATTAGCGTCCGCCGCCCTTAACCACTACACCACGCTAGCTGTTGATAAGCCCAGGGAAGATCCCCAAAGAATTTTGTACATCTTTAATTGGGACACCCAGAAACCCTGAAGGCGGTTTATATTTGTTGACGTTGTCCGTAAGCTGGCGGAGAAACGCTCCCCCTAATAGGCAAAGCTGATCAAAATGCAATCACCATTTGCAGTTTTAGCCTGAGCAAGATTTGGAGATTCCCACCTAGGACAAAATCCAAGGAATTGAGGGTGGGGGAGAGAAGCGTTTGGATAAGGCAACTGAATTTGCAGAGCCTTTTGCACCTCCCTAAACCTCAGTCTTCACCCCCCAACTTGTTCTTTCTGGTCCAAAGTTATTACCACTCTCCTGGATTGAGCCAGGTAACCTTTCTAGTGGCGGTGCAGCACTTAAAGCATCTGGAAAGTCACAGGTTCACATCTCCATTCCAGCATGGCGCGCACGCTCTTGTGGCCAACCTACCCCGCAGGGTTGTTGTGATGCAAAATGAGAGGGACTTAATACACTGCGCTCTACGCCCCTTGAAGGAACAGTGGGACAAAAATGTCATAGACAGCAGCCATGCTGTGGGAAATCCTGAAAAGGCTCACTGTGAACCTCTGATAGGCAGTGTGGTCTAGTGGTTACAGGACTGGGAAGTATTGGAAGAGAACTGTTCTCAGGGTGCTGAAAACCCGTGCAGGTGCTACCACTAGGGTTGCCAGCTCCCAGCTGGGAAATACCTGGAGATTTTGGGGGCACAGCCTGAGGAGGACGGGGTTTGGAGAAAGGAGGGACTTCAGTGCCATAGAGTCCAATTGCCAAAGTGTAATAGCAGATCTCCAGCTGGTACCTGGAGGTTGGCAACCCTAAGAAAACGGCTGCTTTGGAAGGTGTACTCTATGGAATTATACCCCATTGAAGTCCCTCCTCTCCCCCAACCCTGCCTCCTCCGGGCCCCACACCCCAAAATCTCCACTTATTTCCCAACCCAGAGCTGGCAACCCTACCTGACAGCAGGGAAAGAGAAAAGTGCTTTAGGAAAAAGCAGCTGCTTAGCTGATTCCAACAGGAGAAAGCTGGCTTCTTTGGCAGGGCATGTGTTTGCTTTGCTGGGGGTTCCTCGACGTGCATTAGGGGGTGGTCGCCTGCAGACGTGGAGGGCCCGGGTAGGGGTGGACCGAGGGGGGACCAGAGCACAGCCCTGCAGAGTCACGCCAGCTCCCTCCCTGGGGTCTCCAGACCCGTCTGGGCCACCGAGCTGCCGTCTGACAGATCGTCCTATTAAGGTATCATCGAGTGCGACTTACAAATTCGGGATGCCGTCTGCAGCGAACCTGGACGGGGGCAAGGAAGACGAGGCGACGCCAGGGAAAGTTAAATATTATTAACAAAGAATGGCTGCTGCGTTGTTCTCATGGAATGCAAGATAGTTGGGGGGAGAACTGGGGGGGAGAATGGGGGGAGACATCTAATGGATTAACTGTTTAATCGCTGTCCTGAAACGGGGCATGTTTGAAATAAAGCAGTGGTTCCCAAACTGTACTCCACGAAACATCTCCTAGTAGTGCTCCGTGAAGAGATTGGAAAGAAAAGTACTACTGTCATTCGGTTTCGTATATAGGTGCTAGGTGAAAATTAGTGCTCTGTGACGAAATTTCTCTCCTGAAAAGGGCTCCATGGCTCAAAAAGTTTGGGAACAGCTGAAATAAAGCACAGGACCAGCTTAAAAATATAGGGAGATGAAAGCCCTACTGAATCAGGCCATGTCAGAAGCCCACAAACAGGTCGCAAAACTAGTAGCCCCCCGCCCCATTTGCATTCTCGTGACTGCCACTCGGGGATAGACTTCCTCTGTCAATGGAGGCTCTGTTTAAATTAGCAGGGCAGGTAACTGCCGATCGAGGCCTCCTCCGTGCCTGTCTCACCCCCCTTTCGAGCCATCTGAGAGAGCAGATGATCTTGGGGCAGTGAATTTCACGAGACAATTACACCGTTGTGTAAAGATACAAGGGGAGGGGCTGTGGCTCAGTGGTAGAGCATCTGCTTGGCATGCAGAATGTCCCAGGTTCAATCCCCGGCATCTCCAGTTAAAGGGACTTGGTGAATAGGTGATGTGAAAGACCTCTGCCTGAGACCCTGGAGAGCCACTGTCGGCCAGAGTAGACAATATTGACTTTGATGGACCATGGGTCTGACTCAGTATAAGGCAGCTTCATATGTTCATGTGTGTCCAAGGTGTCATCACCCCCTCAATGGAAAAGAAAAAAATTGGTTCCTTCAGTAGTAGTAGGTTTTTTTTTAAATCAAGTATACAGAAGGATCAATGGATGGTTTTAGAAGCTCCTTATCTCAAGGAACCCTTTTCACACAGGGTCTTTGCTCGGTTTCGAACACGGGAAACTTGCCTTACACTGAATCAGAGCATCTGTCCACCAAGGTCAGTCTTGTCTACCCAGGCTGGCAGCGGCTCGCCAGGGTCTCAAGCGGAGATCTTTCACATCACCTGGTCCTTTTAACTGGAGAAGCCGGGGATTGAATCCGGGACCTTCTGCCTGCAAAGCAGATGCTCTACCACTGAGCCACAGCCCCTTTCCAATAGGCCTGCTAACAAGGCAGTTGAATGCCTTCTGCTGAGTCAGAACTTCGACTCATCTAGCTCAGTATTGTGGGCTGGCAGCTGCTCTCCGGGGTCTCAGGCCGAGGTCTTTCACATCACCTACTACCTGGTCCTTTTAACTGGAGGTGCCGGGGATTGAACCTGGGGCCTTCTGCATGCCAAGCAGATGCTCGTCCACTGAGCATGGCCTTTTTTACCCTGACACACACCTGCCAATGACCTCCGTTCCTTCTGCCCCACCACCTTCCACCGTGAAGGTCCCTCGTTGTCGCTTAGGCCTGACGTTACTTATCAAGAGTATCTACCTCGCTAATCTTCTTCCTATCCCATTTTTTAATACCACACAACCACCATCCAGCAACTAAACACAAGTACATATAAATGAACTATTTTTTGCCCTTTTATACTGTTGCTACCCCCCCCCCCCCGTTGCATTTTAGATTGTAAGCGCCTCGGAGCAGGGACCTGGTCTTTTCATCGCCCCTCTACAAAGTAAATCTTCAAAACTTTGGGTGAAGTTCGGGTTCCCTTTGCTGCAATTCCAATACTTAGACGGCCTCACAGCGCCACCTTCTGGCAGGAGACAGCACCGTTAAAAAGAGCAAAGCGGTGAACATTCTCTGCTTGCCCCAGCTGCTGGTTCTGAGATATACTGCCTCTGAACATGGAGGCTCTGCCCCAACTGATCTTATGTATTTACCGCCAGCTTGGGCAAGCAGTCCCCTTCATGCTCTCTTTGGGGGCTTACTGGAGGAAACAGAGGTCTCCTGCAATGCTGATTCTATAACCTTAGGCAGATCATGAGAGGGAGGGCACCTTGGCTATCTTCTGGGCATGGAGTAGGGGTCACTGGGGGTGTGTGGGGGGGAGGTAGTTGCAAATTTCCTGCATTGTGCAGGGGGTTGGACTAGATGACCCTGGTGGTGCCTTCCAACTCTATGATTCTATCTCTACATGGAGTTTAGGTTCCTAAGCCTCAAGGCAAATCAGAATATAAGAACTGTGCTGCCTGATCAAAACAAGGAGCCTTTAGTCGAGCATCCTATTCCAAAAGCTGCCCGCCAGATGCATTCGGCAATCTTCCCGCTTGTCTTCAGCAGCTGGTGCGGGAGGTAGACTGCAGCTACACATCAAGGCTCCATTTATAACTGGGTACGGCCAAGATCCACTTACTCCAGTTCTCTTTCCAACAGCTGGACGCGGCGGTTCCTTTTTGTCCCTAGCACGTCAGGAGATACACTGCCTTTGCCCACGCCAGTTCAATTCCTAGAGCAGCTAACAAATGCCCCCCACATCAGTTCAGTTAGTTCCAGCCTTGTTTCGAATGGCAGCCGGCCACAGACCTCCGGGGCCTTCTCGAACTCTGTACCTCTGCAAGGCATCTCCAGCCCGACGTGAACCATGAACCCGGGAGCGAGCTTGCAAATCCGATAGCTGCGTTTCATCCCTCTTCCTTCCCCTTCAGCCTTGCCCAAATAAATATTTACTCCGTCTACAAGCCGTGCCCAAAGCTCACTAAACAACAGCTGGGCGATTTCCCAGTTTGGGAGGGATTCCTCGGTAATTGAAGGAGCAGATATCCCTTTGATAAACGGGAAGAAAGTTTCCTAGGAGGGGGAGAGAGACGTCTGGCGCAGAACATGCGCGCCTTTGAGCGTTACGCCTTCTTGCCCAAGAATTCCGCCCTTTTGATGAAGACGCCGCAAAACCCACAGAAAGAATTCTTGACCTCCTCCAACGCTTCCCTTCCTTCGCTGGTTCCTTTCCCACCTCAGGCCTGGTCCACACCTGCAGCAGAACGCGTTCCAAAGATGTGCATTTGCTTCATTTATACCCCACCTTCCCCCCACCCCCAAAAAACGGGCACGCCAAGCCTCACCAGGCAGTTCGGCGATCTTACCTACAAACTCCACACTCGCGCCAGGATGGCAAACGTCGGCCGCAGGAATCTGCCAATGGCTTGCGGGCACTGCCCACCCCGTTGCGGGGATTAGGCCCGGGAGACGGTGACTGCCTGGTTTTCACTACACAGCGGAGTGTGCCGTTACACTCCAGGCTTAATCTGAATGGAGCAAAGCCAGTTTGTGGTTCAGCCATGGCAGGGGCGTCAAACTCATTTGTTACGAGGGTCAGATATGACATAAATGTCACTTGGTCGGCCCAGTCCATGCCTCGCCAGCCCAGATCACGAGCTGGGGGGGGGGCACTGCCTCGGCTGGCGAGTTTGCTCAGATCAAGACTGGGGTGTGTGTGTGGCTGGCTCAGCGGACGGATAACAGTTCTCAAAGGGGGCAGATTATCATGGAAGTATTTCACTAACTGAGCCGTGGGATCATCCACATTTGAGGATCTCCCGAGTTGTTCACAGAACAGGCCCTGGCTACCGGGTCTCACTGTCCTTCTGTACGGATCAAAAGAATGCTCTAGGACGCAGGGAATCCCACCACGAGGGAAGACCCACAGTGACCATTATCACACTCTCTCAGGGAGTCCCGCCCGCCAACGTTTTCCTTATTGAGGAGGTCTCGGATAAACTACCGAGGAATCGGAGGGATTCCCCAGAATGCAGTTTCAAAGCCGCTTTTTCAATGACTCCCGCTCTTTCTTCCCGCCCTGGGGAACATTAAAGAGAAGAGTCGCCGCATTTCTGTTCGTAACAGAGAAAAACAGAAGCCTTTGTAGAAACAGAGATACATTAAGATCTTCTCGTGATGCGAGCTGATGAAAAGCATGTACAGGAAGCAGAGGTAATGAACAGTCATAAATAAAATCTGATCCCCCCCAAAAAAAAGAAAAAAGGGGGAAAAACACCCTAAAATCTCCAAAGTGTTTTATAAATACAGATCTGAAGTCATCCCCTGGCACGCCCCTCTCCCCCCCCCCGTCCCATTCCCAGCCCACCCACCCCTCCCCAACAATCAGGCCTCTTCCTTATGATGTTTCTTTCCGTTGTATGGATCGATCCAGTCGGCCCTGCCTCATCCATCCCTACTGCGGAGAAAATTGGTCGAAGCGTGAATTTTCTGTTTTGCTATCCTAGATGGCTCATGGGTTTATTTAATGCTTTCAAACTGTGCTTCGTACCCCACATACGCCCTCCTGTTAGTTTTCTCACAAGCTACTTCGAATTATCCTGTCCAAGCAAAGATCAACGCTCTCTCTTTTTAGGCTACAAAAAGGAAAATAAAACCAGAAGCTTGGATTCTTAGAAAGGTGGCGGGTGGGGGCGGGGGAGACTGCATTCTTAGAACACAGGAGGTCATGGCTACAGAGAGGGGGAAGAATTAAACGCGTAAACGGGTTGGATGTTAAGTCTGACGCCACAGTTTTGACAAACCTGGAATCGTTCAGAGAACGCCTCGCTTTCTGGAGGGGCTTTGAGGAGTCAGCGACAGCTCGGAAAGGCACTGGAGTTTGCCTCTGGGCCGAGGCAAAGATTGGGGGGGGGGGGGAAAGGAAGGATCCAATTGATAACACCCCCCCCCACACACACACACACAACTTAAAGTCAACTCCTGGGCTAGCTACTAAAATGCATATGACGGACAGAGATCTATTAGGGTTCTCCCCTGCTATTCTGTTAAGGTGAACCGTGGCTTTCAGTCTGGAGCTACTGAAATAGTACATCCCCAAAACTGTGGGGTGAGTGGCTCGGCTCCCCCCATCCTACCCTCTCGGGACCAATGATGGGAGATTTGCCCCAAAGGAACCAGCAATACACCTACGAGCTGGCTGATGGAAACCAGTTGGTGCGATCCATTAGCGGTTCCCCACTTCAGGTTAAGAGGGGCAAGATGGCATCTCGGAATACTCCCTTTCACACCGACTACCCACTGCTCTGCTAGAAGAATCCCTTCTCCCTGGCACCTTAGCTTTCTATAAGCAAGGTGGGGGAGGTGGGTCAGGAAAACTTTCAGAGGTACCTCCCCCCAAAAAACAACGCACACACCTTTAAGAGAAGCATCACTCCACTAATTCTAGCAACTGAACACGCTGAGATGGGGCGGTTGGGTTGCCAATAAGGAAATATTAGGGTTTGGATCTCCACTGTCACCCGAGAACTCGGCGGTGTGGTTTGTCATGCTTTCGCTTCCCCTGCACCCCAAACTGTAAAGGAGTTCACCCCAAATTCCTCGCAAAACCATCTACTCTGGATTTTCTCTTTATTAAAATAAAATATTAAAAGAACGGTGACATTCTCGCGGCCGGCTGCAGCATTAACATGACTGCAACCAGGATCTGCGCGTTAAAACAAGAGGGGTTTATTTTTTTTCCTTTTTTTTTTTTTTTGAGAACTAAACATCAACGAACACAAACTCGAGAAACCCTGCATCAAAAAAAAAAAAAAAACGCTGGCAGGACAGCATCTGACGCTGGACCAGTTTCACAGTCCGCTGGCCGGTTTCTGGGTAACCGGCAGCGGCACAGCTCCTGCCAGCCCGGATGAAACAACAACAAAAAGTGACATTATTCTGACAGTTTAGACAAAGGGCAGGTACGCTTCCAAACGCACGCTCGAGTTATCCTGCACAGTGCAAAGATCACCATGATTCCTGCAGACACCGAGAGGCGCCCCCCCACCCCCCGCGTTCCCTTTTGAAGAAACGAACCGTCTGCTTCCCCTTTTAGCACCAAGTCGCCATGCTCTCGGGAGATAAAAGTGGGATAGAACTTAGGTTTTCTTCCTCACCTCAACTCCAATTAAAAAACAACAACTCACACGGAGCTAAAACCAAACATGGCTCTTGGGAAAGGAAACATTACCAGCTCTTGCCCGTCGCTTCCTGGAGGATCCTGTTTTTCGTTCATCGTTTCACGGGCTCAGGTGGGAACCAGATGAGGGGCAGAAGATTGACCCAGGGGAGGGGCATATGAAGGGGAGAAGGGAAGGGCACCGAGCCCTTCCTGGGCTCCGGACTTTTCAGCTGCATCTCCTCCCCAGAATGGACAGCTCCCCAAGGCAAAGAAGAGGAGCATAGCAGCAGGGTCGGAAGAGCTAACCTCCTTTCCCCTCCTCGGTTCTGATCTGGCACAACTTGCCAGAACTCTGGAAACCCCCAGGTGATACCCGAATGACTGCGGGGCATCTCAGAAGACAAAAAAAGGAGCTTCAGTGCCCATTCAAACATCGCCACAGAGAATCCATTAGCGGGCCAGTCATCTTTTGGGGTTTATTCTTTTTTTACTCTCAAGAGAAAATTGGGCATTTGGGGAGGAGGGAGTAGATGTCAACCCTCTTCTCATCTGCCCAATCCCAATCGCGTCTGCTTCGAATTTTTAACGTTTTGTTTTAAAAAATTGTTCCTGTCTTCCCCCTCCCCAAAACTAAACCCATGAGCCAAACCCAAGTTTTGTTTTTTACCTGTACATCACATTATTTATCCGGGGGGGGGGGGTCAGAAGTCTGATACCCAGAGAGTGTCCCCAATCGCGTTTTTTTGTTTTGTTTTTGCTGCCGCTACCGTTAATTTGGTCTTGGAACCGGTGCAAAGCGCCTTCACTCCTGCGCTATGCTTCTCAGGACGTATTTGACCGTGTAGGCAAAGGCGGCGAAGCCGACTATAACAAACAAGTTCGCCAAAGCTCCGCCCAGGAGTCCGTGGTTCCGATTGGCCTGCTGGAAGCCTGGGTGGTTAGCGGCCGCCAAGGGCATGTGCCCGTTGAGGAGCGGCAGCCCGTTCTGGCCGTGATGCGTTTCCCCATCGGGGACGACGTCGGGCAGCGGGAGGGCCGGGGGCCGGCTGTGGAGTTCCTCTTGCGCCTTTTGCTTCTGCTTGATTTCCTAGAACAGAAAAGAGGAGAAAAGGAAAACTCAATGGAAGTTTCACGTATCTACACCTAGTCGACTGCAGAACGAGCCTAAGAGATCCTAGGGTGGCAGAATGCATTTCTGCAGGCCACATTGTCTGCAAGTGGTACTAGATTTTTAAAAGTTCTCGCAATAAGAAAGCTAGTGCATCAATGCTCTAAAGCCCAGCACATTTCCAGATGTATTAGTTTTCTACTTGCATAAAGGCGAGGTTTTTTTTTTTTAAATGTAGAGGAGCATGAAAGGAAACACCCAACTGAGATACCACCACCTGCCATCTGAAGCAGTACACTCCATCTCAGTATCTCATCTTTCGTGTGACCAGCTAGCTTGCCAACCTTGTACCTTACCTCTACCACTTCAGGGAATAATTCACAGAAAACTTTGTCTTTCACGTTAAATGCTAGGCTCTGCGAAGCAAGCTGTCTTTTCTGTTGAGAGAGAGAAAGAAGGAAGCTGTAAAGGGGAGCTGCCTTCTGTACCCTACCTACCTTAATGAACATGTTTTTGCGCACTAAACCCAAGGGAAGCAGAACAAGGTCCATTTTCCTGGGGCATCCACTCTGGTGCGCTTGAGAAGGGCATCAGAAAGTGGCAAGGGGACAATAAAAATAGCCTCCTCCCCCAGTATCCCAGCTGTTTTTATTAAGAACATAAGAACATAAGAAAGGCCCTGCTGGATCAGACCAAGGCCCATCAAGTCCAGCAGTCTGTTCACACAGTGGCCAACCAGGTGCCTCTCGGAAGCCCACAAACAAAGCGACTGCAGCAGCACCATCCTGCCTGTGTTCCACCGCACCCAATAATATTGTTTCCACACAATGTTATTTTTAAATTCTTAATTTTTTAATTCCTGAGCTGTTTGGGGAGAAAAGCAGACCAGAAAGGTTTTTAAACAGACACGCCACAGTATCTTTGTCTTTTCCTAGGGGAAAAGAATGAAAAGCAATTTTCATTTATGACTCATGAGATACTGTACACGGGGGGTGGGGGATTGTGTCTTTTTATATGAATGGACAAAGGGGGAGAGAAACGATGCGGGGGGGACAAGTGTAGACTTGCAGAAGAGATGGGCAGGAAGAGGTAGCTTTAGAACTCGCAACACACACACACAATCTCTTCCCATCTCTTTATTTTTCAGTAGAAGAGTAGTAATCCAGTAGCACCTTAAAGACTAACAAAATTTCTGGCAGGGTATGAGCTTTCGCAAGCCACAGCTCACTTCTTCAGGTACCTGAAGAAGTGAGCTGTGGCTCACTTGCCAGAAATTTTGTTAGCCTTTAAGGAGCTACTGCACTCTTCTACTGAAAAATAAAGAGTACCTGAAGAATTCAGGTGCCTGAAGAAGTGAGCTCATACTCTGCCAGAAATTTTGTTAGTCTTTAAGGTGCTACTGGACTCCTACTCTTTTCTACTGTTAGTGGCAGACTAACACGGCTACCCATCGTGATTTATTTTTCAGTTATGGGAAGTGTGAGTCGTACTTCTCTATGCTGGATTATCCGAGAGTTTCTACGTATGCATTCACAATGGACTTTTAGACAAAGGCGCACCACATGAGATTGGAACCCAACATGTTAAGAACAAATAAATTTTTGCCACTTGGGTAAAATCTGCCTCTGAAACAAATGTTGGTGCTCATTTTCGAACTGGCAACCGACCGATTGCTGCCCTGGAAGGTTACTCACGGTGAACTCTGACGTTTCTATGCTCCCCAAAGTGGGGCCCTTTTCCACCATAAAACTAAGCAGGCCCGTTAGGATTGTCGAGACCGACCACGCCGGGTTCCATGTGTCGGGGTGGAAATCGGTAATTGAAAGACATAGCCTGTGATGAAGAGGGGGATAAATGTTATTCCAAAAACATTTAGAGCGACGCTTTTGCAAACATGTGTTCCAAGGAACTTACAAAGGGGGGGGAGGGAAGAGAAAGATGGGGAGGACCATTAAAACCATTTTGAGCTATTTTAATTGGAGTACGTAGATAGAACTGTTTTAAATAAATACTAAACAAATCACAGTCGACTGGGGGCGGGGAAGGTAAGGGCAAACAAAATAATGTACAGATATGAATCCAGTCATAGAACCACACAGTTGGAAGGAGACACACAGGCCATCTAGTCCAACCCCCTGCTCAATGCAGGATCAGCCTACAGCATCCCTGGGACCTTATGCTTGTCAAGCAGAGGCTCTTCCACTGAGCCATGGCCCCTCTTTTTGCAAGGAGATACGGGGACCCAGCCAAAATCCAAAAGGGCTGAATGAGAACAAATTATGCTAGAAGAAGATGAAGAGTTGGTTTTTATAGGCCAACTTTCTCTACCACTTAAAGCAGAATCAAACCGGCTTACAATCACCTTCCCTTCCCTACAACAGATACCCTGTTAGATAAGTGGAGCTGAGTGTGACTAGCCCAAGTGAGGAGTGAGGAAGCAAATCCAGTTCACCAGATTAGCCTCCACCGCTCATGTGGAGGAGTGGGGAATCAAACCCAGTTCTCCAGATCAGAGTCCACTGCTCCAAACCACTGTTCTTAACCACTACATCATGCTGGCTCTCTACTAGGGGGCTGGGCTGACCCATCCACTCACACACACATACACAATCCAAAATGTCAGTCTTGTGGAGCTTTGCCAACCCTCCCCCCCTGCAGATCAGTGGTTGTTTGGATTTTGAATAAATGACCTCACAAACAATACGTACCGTGTATTGCATTTAAATCTTCCATTAGGCGTTATCATATAAATACTTGGAGGTTTGAAAGGAAATTCTCTGGGGAAAATCAGTTTCCCATGGTAATAGCCACCTATTAACACGAGAGAAAAACAAAAACACAGTTACTTGCTTGAGAAGCAGCAGGAGCTATCCAAAGGGCTCACAGGATTGGGGCAAGGCTCTCAGACCCTAAAAGCTACCGTTCTAAAGGGTTCAGCCCTTTAGAAGATCTGGCATAGAAATGGTTTATCGCCAGGGATCCTGGGCCCTCTAGCGGCAACAACTGGGGGTATTTCAAATCCCAACACTGAAACTAAACATTTTAAGATCGCTGGTAAACACACTTTGTGTGCGGAAGTCTGAGAAAGGCTGGAAGAGTTCCTGGGAAAGGCATCAACCAATGGGTCCACATCCTGGTATACTACTGCAAGACACTCTACACAAGGGGCACACCTTTGTAGACTGTTCAGAAGACCCAATTAATGAAAAGCTGCCATCTACAATGGATGCCAACTGGTTTGGCACAAGGTGTGAATTGGGTCCATGAAGGGAAGACTAAGTGGTGGTGGGGGTTTGCTTACGAACGAGCCAATAAGGTGAGCTCGTGTTAAACATCGCATCCCCTCCCCAGCCCGCAGACTTGCTTTTCTTCCATCATCTTTATCCTTCAAGGTGCCAAAATTGAGAAGAGGCCGGTTGATAGTTTGGGTTTCCATGCCATGAGAGTAAAATAATTTTTTAAACCTTGTAGGCTGCATCTACCACTGCACATGCCCCTGTACCAGTCTTATCCGTTACCCGATTTTACATCAGATTTCTGATTGTTCACAATCACGCACAGTAGCGGACTGGGTCTAAAAATATTGGTGGCCACCAACAACTATAAGGCTACCATTTAATTTTTATAAGAAATAAATAAAATTTTCAAAAAATACATAAGTGGAAAAAAGGTACAATTAAAATGTTTGCGAAATAAATGTATATTTTTAGTAATTACAGTGTATTACTGTATATTGTATATATTGTACATATTACTGTACATTGTATATATTGTACATATTGTTGGCAGTATGCAGTAGATACTAAATGCAAATACAGATTGTTATAATTGATTTTTTAAATCATTTTTTAAATTTTAAATAAATCTATTATATTTTCAAGCTACTAAAAGGTCAACATTTTTAACATATTGTCTAATGTTTAAGGGGCCCCCACTTCATCAGGGGCCCACAGGGTCACCTTGAAACAGACATTCTGAAGGCTCAATTCGAAGTCCTCCATTCGAAGGCTCGTTAAAGCAGCACAAAGTTACAAATTTACCTTCGTATGGAGTCATCTCTGGTCCCCGTACCACGTAGTGCCTAAGGGGACCGAGAAAGCTGGTGTTAGATTTCTAGGGGAAGGTCACCCACAACCGAGTTACGAAGACATCTCTGCCTCTGGGTACTGCATAGATCCGCATACTCCAGGAAAGGGGTTTTCCCCCTCCTACCTTGGGCTTATCAAGTAAGCCATCAGTTATTGCCTGTGGGAAGTACCGAAAGGTCACAAAAGTACCACTGGCGCCTATAGCACCCACAGGCTGGCTACCTGCAGGTGGGGGCACTTATACAGCTGGTCTACATGCACATCTGCCCCTGGGGCACTAGGGGCACTCAATACATACAGATGTTTTTGACGGTTCGCAGCCTCGGGGGCCCTAAACTAAGTAGAAAGGCAGCCTAAAAAGGTTCTAAATAAAAAATATATTTTTAAAACTAAAAATGCGCATGTGGACTATGGGAGGCTGAAGCTACGCGCCCCCCCACCCTGGTGGAATATCACACAGCAGTGGGGCAATTTGCACACTTGACACACAGATGGAAAACATGACCAGCTGCCATTGCTCCCCCCACCAAACTCACCCCAGGTTCTGCAGGTGCCAACCAGCAAATGGGCAAAATCAATAACTGCCCATATAACTGTGCCTTCTCCATTGTGGTTCCCACACCTTATGGAACGGCCTGCCTGAGGAGGTCAGGAAGGCGCCCGCTCTCCTGGCTTTCTGCAAACTGTGCAAAGCGGAATCATTCAAGAGGACTTCCCTACGCAGGCAAGAGGGCAGCCATGTACAAAAGGCTTGTACATGTGCAAAAGTTTGGGGAGGGGCTGTGGCTCAGTGGTAGAGCAACTGCTTGGCATGCAGAAGATCCCAGGTTCAATCCCCGGCATCTCCAGTTAAAGGGACTAGGCAAGTAGGGGATGTGAAAGACCTCTGCCTGAGACCGTGGAGAACTGCTGCCGGTCTGAGTAGACAATACTGACTTTGATTCAGTATAAGGCAGCTTCACGAGTTCAAGGGTTGTGTATGCAATGACCTCACGCTGAACAAATCACGGGAACTGGCGTGGACCTTCCGTGCCACCTTCATCTGTGGGCGAGCGGGCTGGTTTCCGACCCTTACCATTCGAGGATATTTGACGGGAGAGGTTCAGCACAGATGTAAGGCACTGGGTCTTTTTTGATGCGCAGGTAGTCCTGTTTGAGTCTCTGGGTAGCTGTCGTGGGTGCTCGCTTGGTACTGTTGCTGCTCATCTGGTGATAAAAGAGAAAGGTTACAGTGACACACCTTCTCCGCTTGGGCTGCTGTTGCGGGGGCGGCAAGAAACCCGGGCAGGTGAGTTTGACTACCCTCCCCAAGACAGCCAAGAGCTGCTGCCGCAGGTACAGGAAGCTCGAGAGCCAGAGTGGCAACTGCCGCTCGATCCAGACCTCAAAGGCCGCCTCCACCCTTATTGACCAATCTGAGACTTGAGATTTGCTCAGGGGGACTTCCTCTGGGAGTCAGCCTCAGTGGAGATTTAGCTGGGGGGAACTCGGTTGAGTAATTTCCCAGCCCCAACCCCGAGACAGTCATCCCCCTAGAATCAATCTGGGCTGGCGAACCCGCTCCGGGCTCGCCAGCCACCCTTCCGGCCCGACCAAGTGACATTTATGTCATATCCGGCCCTTGTAACAAATGAGTTTGACACCCCTGCTCTAACCACTACAACTCACTGGATCTCGTCCTCCCTAACCAACAGGCAAGGCACTTAGCAGCCAGGAAAACCTGCAGCAGCCACGCCGAAGAATGCGAAAGTCGCTGCATGGAGCAGAAGACGGCACAGCGCTTTGGAGCGTTTAAGGCAAAGACATTATTAGCATTTCTAATTGCAAGCTGCCTGGAATCGCTGCGGGGTAAGTGAGGAGGGGAACATCCTAATAAATAACTGTTGCATTAACGGGGCCCTCAGCCCTGGAGAAAGAGACAGGCCCCGTTTCAGTCTTTCAGACTGCTTCAGAGCGTTTTTATCTTTAGAGGGTTTTATCTTTAAAGCGTCCCTTATCACTCTTTTGAAAGGTGCGCGGGGTTGCCAGAGAATTCTAAAGCGGAAAGAGAAGGAAGCGCATCAGCGAGTCTATTGTGAGGAAGGAAGCGAAAAGCAGAACCCTGCTGGCCTTTCTGGAACAGACGCCCGTTGACAAGCCGGCCTTTCAGTTCCGGCACACTGAAGCAAAGCTTTTAAACGTGTTGGGGAAGGGGGTGGGTGGTGCAGGTTTACAGATGGGTGGAAGCTACAGAAGCGTCGGGGAATATAGGCCATGGGGGGCGAACATCAAACACGTTTGCATCTGTTTTCGATCCCATGCGCCTATCAGCCGTGCATCTACCAGCCCCCAGCCTTCAATGGTAAAGGGAAATCCTGAAAAGGAGGGGAGGGAGAACAAGCAAGGAAAGGGAACCCGCAAGCCTGCAAGCAAATTCCAAATGTCCCAAGTGAGCTCCCCCCCACCGCTGTCCTGTTTCCATTTCAAAAATAATGCTAAAACAGCTTTGCCTAAGAGGAAAGAGTACCCAGTTTTGTTAATCAGGGTTGCCCATAGGCAAACAAGCATTTTTAAATTAGAAGGCAGATTTTTTTTTGTCTCCTAGTTCACCCCCCCTCCTCCACACACACACCTCATTTTTGGGGAGGTACGAAAGACAGCAAAAGAAAAAAGTGTTCGGCGGCTAGCTAAGAAGTCAACTGCTTGCATTTGACGGGCCTATACAGGCAATCACCAGTTAGTAGGATTGCAAAGAACACACCCTTCATCAGTACTGACTTTGATGGACCAAGGGTCTGATTTAGTAGAAGGCAGCTTCATGTGTTCATGGGAGGGGCCGTGGCTCAGTTTGTAGAGTCTCCGCTTGGCGTGCTGAAGGTCCCAGGTTCAATCCCCAGTGGCATCTCCAGTTAAAAGGGACTAGGCAGGTAGGTGATGTGAAATACCTCCGCCTGAGACCCTGGAGAACCACTGCCAGTCTGAGTAGACAATACTGACTTTGATGGACAGAGGGTCTGATTCAGTAGAAAGCAGCTTCATATGTTCATGGGCAAGGGAAATCCGAGGCTATTCTTTGGCAGGTAACAAAGATGAGTTTTAACCTCCCTGGGAGGTTCAGGCCTTGGGGCTGCTCAACAATGTGCCGGTGCTCTTGAGTCAGGCAGCCTTTGTCAAAGGTTGAGAGTCTGATCAAGGTTGCCTTTAACGAGAGCAACATGTATGTAGAGCACCCAGAAGCAGGCTTGCTCGGACATTTGGAAGAGAGGATAAAAAAGGGAAAGGAAACAACCTGGATTTGGTGGGGGGGTGGGAAGAGAAGAGTTGGAAATGCAGCAAAACAACCGCCTAGTAGAAGAGCTAAAAGTCCGGCAGCACCTCTGAGACCACCAAGATTAAGGGGTGACATGACAGAGGTCTATAAAATTATGTGTGGTATGGAGTGGACAGGGAGAAGCTTTTCTCCTCCTCTCATAATACCAGAAGGCGGGGTGATCTGCTGAAGCTGGAGGGGGAGAGATTCAAAACAGATCAAAGGAAATATTTCTTCACACAATGCACAGTTAAATTGTGGAACTCCCTGCCCCAGGATGTGGTGATGGCTGCCAACTTGGAAGGCTTTAAGATGGGAGTGGACATGTTCATGGAGGATAAGGCTAATTTGATAACAGCGCACGTCATCTCCCTCTTTCAAACAAAGAATCATCCAAGCCCTACCCCTTTAAGCAATGCCTTCCTACACAAAAATCACATCCACGTGATACCTTTTAAGGGACCAAGTCAGCACAAAACACTGTGCAAGCTTTGGAGCCCACCAGAACTCTTCATCAGGCTACATGTTACAAGATTTCAGAAAGACAGCAGGGTGGAAAGCAGATCTCTCAGGCCAGGTGTGTCCCACACGGTTCCCGCGGACCCCCCGGTGCCTTCATGACACCTTTTCTGGTGCCTGCCAAGTGTTTATAGAAAATGGGTGGGGCTTTTGCTCAGCAAGGCTTCTGACTGGCCACCGGAGATTTGATTGGCGGTGCAGATTTTTTAAAACACCGTTTTGGCAGCAGCTGCCGCCACAGCACGAGGGTCTTCACTGTGTGGCTGAAGGTAAACTGCAGCAATCCTTCTGTGGCTGGTTCCGCCTCCTGTGGCAGCTGTTTCATGGCTGAGCCCACCATGTTGCGCCAGAACTGAAAACTGCCTGCAGGCTCAAAAATCCCTCCCTGCCCCCCAATAAGACATTATAGCCTTTCCCCAAAAAAAATTATTACCCTCAACCACCAAATCTTCCCAACCTTAAGACACAACTCCAGTGCTTATCAACGGTCTGCATTCCCTGATAACCGTGCATTCCCTGATAACCGAAGCAACCCTCTCACCAAAAGTGAAATCAGTGGTGGAATAGTTTGGGTGGCCTTCCGCATGGCAAAGGGTTAGCCTCCTCCACACACTTTTCTGAGAGATTCTATCTTCCCCACAAATCTCACAACTGCTCCACCTGTAAATCTTCCCTGTATAACATTAAAACATCCCAAAAGGCCCCTCCAGAGCGATATCGCTTCCCGCCACTGGCCAAAACACGTAACAAATCCCCCCCCCACCTCAATATATTAAGAGTTTGGTTTCCACTGGTGACATTCACTTGTGGAATTTCTTCCAGCGACTTTTAAAAAAAGGATCAGATAAATTCAGAGAGGAGGAGGAGGAGGCCTATCAATAACTACGTGCCGTGGCAGGAAAATGGCACCTCCGTGTTTGGAAACAGTATTGCTCCAAGAGCCAACTGCTGAAAGCGAGCGACGCGGGGAGCACACCACACGCTTTGTGCACCCAGCTTGTAAACTTCCAGCAGCCATCTAGATGACAGCTGTCAAAATAAGATTCTGAACTTGGACGGGCTGTGACATGACCCAGCAAGGTGGCTATTATGTTCTTTGACAAGTCTCAGATAGATCAAGTCACAGTGGACAGGTCTATCAGGTTCTACTAACCGTGAGAGCCAGGGACGGAACAGCCGTATTCCAAGGCAGTATACCGCTGAATGCCCAAACCAATAAGGGGTCAGCCGTTAGCCTCACACTTTGCTTCTCGTTCTCCCAAGCGCACAAAGTTGGATGCTGTTCCACTCAGAATGCTGGATGAGTCAGACCTGATGAATTCTGCAGAAACTAACCTGGGGAAACCGACAACTGTGCAGGACAGGCAAGAGGACAGCTAACTGTGGTGCGAAACACAATACTGAAACAGGAGATCATGTTGTTTGATCCTGTGAGATCATTATATTCTTGCATAGGTTTGTATCAATTTATATGAGGAAAGGCTGAAGGAGTTGGGAATGTTGGAAAAGAGGAGGTTGAGGGGGGACATGATTGCTCTCTTGAAGTATTCCAAGGGCTGTCACTTAGAGGAGGGCAGGAAGCTGTTCCTGTTGGCAGCAGAGGACTCGCAATAATGGGTTTAAATTGCAGGGCGGAAAGGTGCCGGATGGATATTAGGAAGGTCAGCCACAAGCAAGTTACAAACTGTAAGAGTTGTTGGACAGTGGAATCAGCTACCTAGGGAGGTGGTGAGCCCCCACCCCCTCACTGGCAGTCTTTAAGCAGAGGCTGGACAAGCACTTGTCAGGGATGCTCTGGGCTGATCCTGCATTAAGCCGGGGATTGGACTAGATGGCCTCTATGGCCCCTTCCAACTCTATGAATCTATGCAGACCAGTCAATGGCAACTACCTTCATGAACTTCCACGAACAGAAGCAGCATGGCCGGAAGTGAAAGCATCTGGCCAGCCACTGTTGGCAAGTGGATGCTGGATGCTTTGAGCCAGCAGGGGTCCTCTCCTGTTCTCCTTAAGTAAGTAATAAGGAATGAAACCTTCATGTACAGAGACAGGCTACCTCTCCATCCAAGACGCTAGGGCCAAGCAATAGGAGAGGATCATTACCCTTCAAGTCTGGTTTGTGGCATCTTTCCAGCTTCTGTCACAAACAGGACACTGGACCACAAACCTTTAGTTTAGGAAGGTTATTGAGAAACACCAGATGCTGGAATAAATGACAGCAGATAAGCCATTGGCTTATGGAGGAATTTGCCTTCCATTCTTTGGAGCACCACACTGCACTTGAAAGGCCTGATCCAGCAAGGCACTCTGTATGAATTTGTAATGAAGTGCAGCCTCAGCATTCAGAGGCAACCTACCTTTTAATGTAAGATGCTGAAGGCAAACCACAGGGGACACCTGTGCCCTCACTCATGAGCTTCACCGAGTAGCTAATCTTGAATGCTGAGCTAGATTCAGACTTTGGGCCAATGCACCAAGGGCTACTCTTACTAGCCAAGCTAGCTGAACAGAAACCTCCATGTTCAGATGCAGCACGGCCAGGGCGGACAATTCCCAAGTAAGGAGGGAAACACTGCAAGCTATGCTTGCATGCAACCCTTCCGGGACGGGGCAAGAGACAGCTGGAACCCAGCAAGGCAGCTTTACAAATGGGAGCCTCCCTATACAGGCGCAATCTACAACCAGCTGCTGGGAGAACAATGAGGCAGGGCATGAGGCCGTTGGAACCCACCAAGGAAGCTTTGCAAATGGAGCCTCCCTATCCAGGCGCAATCTACCACCGGCTGCTGGGAGAACAATGAGGCGGGGCACGAGGCAGTGGGAATCCAGCAAGGCAGCTTTGCAAACGGAGCCTCCCTATCCAGGCGAAATCTACCACCAGCCGCTGGGAGAACAAGGCAGGGCACGAGGCAGCTGGAACCCAGCAAGGCAGCTCTGCAAACGGAGTCTCCCTATTCAGGTGCAATCTACCACCGGCTCCTGGGAGAACAATGAGGGCTTCTGGGTCCTTCTAGGATGCTGAACTTGCACGGACCCTTTTGGCCTGACCCAGCTGGGCCCTTCCTCGCATCCTTCCTTCCACAGGGCTTGGCGGCTGACCTCGCTCGCTGCAAGTCAGCCCCCGAGATCTGTTGCGCTAAATGCAGTCTTGAGTCTACTTCCATCAGTAGGAAGAATTTTCTAACAGTCAGAGCGGTTCCTCGGTGGAACAGGCTTCCTTGGGAGGTGGTGAGCTCTCCTTCCCTGGAGGTTTTTAAGCAGAGGCTAGATGGCCATCTGTCAGCAATGCTGATTCTATGACCTTAAGCAGATGATGAGAGGGAGGGCACCTTGGCCATCTTCTGGGCATGGAGTAGGGGTCACTGGGTGTGTGTGTGGGGGGGAGGTAGTTGTGAATTTCCTGCATTGTGCAGGGGGTTGGACTAGATGACCCTGGCGGTCCCTTCCAACTCTATGATTCTAGGAGTGCATTCTGCCCTGTCATTGTCAATATATCAATATCTATTCATAGATAATAAATGATAATAAATGAGAGAATATCTATTCATAGATAATAAATGATAATAAATGAGAGAATTTTCTAACAGTCAGAGCGGTTCCTCAGTGGAACAGTCTTCCTCTGGAGGTGGTGAGCTCTCCATCCCTGGAGGTTTTTAAGCAGAGGCCAGATGGCCACCTGTCAGCAATGCTGATTCTGTGACCTTAAGCAGATGATGAGAGGGAGGGTTTTTTCCCCACCTTCTGGGCATGAAGTAGGGGTCTCTGGTGTGTGTGTGTGTGTGTGGGAGGGTGGTTGTGAATTTCCTGCATTGTGCAGGGGGTTGGACTAGATGACCCTTGGTGGTCCCTTTCAACCCCATGATACCATCACCCCCAAATTCCCATCGGGGCAGTCCTCCACCGTACAAGCTGTGCCCCCCCACAGCGGGTCGTCCCTCCCCCCAGGAGCAAAGACCCTCGTCCCCTCCCCCCCGACGCCATTCTCCCCCCCCCCTCCCCGCGCACCGAGCCCAGCTGGGCTTTGCGCCTGCGCCTCACCTCTCCCTGCCGGGCCCAGCGCCCTCTGGTGCGGCTCGGGGCTAGGGAGCGGGCTCCGGAGTCAAGCCACCCCCGCCTACACGGCTCCCCACCCCCGGCGGATCCCTTCGGAGAGCGCCGCTGCCTCCACCGCCGCCGTCCAAGATGGCAGCCCAAAGCAGGCCCAGGCAGGGACCGGCTTCCCCTCGCCCCGCTTCCGCTTCCTGCCCAGAAATGGGACGGGTGGTTCCGGGAGACGCGCTAGGCCGCGACAGGGGAAAAAGTCCCTTCGGAGGGGGAAAGGAACGGCCGATCTAGGACGTTGTTTGTCTATGGTTCGGGAGCGCTCCGCCTTCGGGCTTCGAATTCGGCCAGTGTGCGCCTGCGCAGGGAAGCTCCGCCCTCTTCTCCCCCTCCGCCCACCCGGGACGTTGCTATGGTGACCGGCGGGCAAGCGCGAAGGCTGGATTGCGGCCTAGTCAGGGGAAATTTAAATGCATGATATAAAATCTCCCGTCAATACAGTCTCTTGCCCATTCGCCCACATTATTTTTAAATTTGTTTTTACTTTTTTTAGTTTTTAATCATTCTCTGTAAAGCAAACAAATAGGGCTGATACATACGCCACCATGGACATGAGATCACGTACTTGGCTCCCAAAAAAGGTGCAAACTTTTGGTATTTAGAATGGCACCTAGGCCTGAAGGTCTCTGAGCATGTGCAGAGCGCCTTTCCCCAGGCACACTTTTTTTTAAAAAAAAAGGCAAAGTGAGGTTTTAATCTGAGTGTGCAGAATGCCTTATTGAGGGCAGAAAGAAAAGCAATTTTTTTTTACCTCTTAAATGGACAAAGGTTGGTGTCTCTGAACATGTGCAAAGTACATTTCTGGGAACGAAACAAGCTTCTGGCTTTGGTTTAAGTGGACATTGTCTTTGAGCATATTTTATAGGCTGACTAGCTTCTTTTTTATTTCTTAGACGGGGAAAACATTGTGTCTCTGAGCCCACAAAGAGTGCTTTCCTTTTCTTTGAAAGGAAAGGCACTCAAGTCGTTTTAATAAACAAAAGTGCTTTGTGTCCCTGATTACGTACATGCCTTTCCTTTGTGAAAATGATGGCTTTAGGTTTTTTTAATTGTCCAAAAGGCACAGAGTCTCTGAACATGTGCAAAATTCCATTTGGTGACAGGGACCCGCTTTATAAAAGGGCACAGGGTATCCTTGCGCATGCATTGTGCAAAGGAGGAGGGACCCTACCTAGTTGAGCATGTATCATTTATTTTATGTATCCTAAAACTTTGGCCTGGGTCAAAACAGAAGTCTTTCCCCTAATGTATTAAGTAGTGGCGATTGCTTGGGTTTATGATGCTTGGCCATATCCAGCAGAGAGCAGAAATGAGTGCCTTTTTTTTTCTTCTCTTGCTCTAAAGACAGCGGTGAAAATTTCTTTTCACATTTTTCTCCACACTGCTAAACTGGCAAGTTGAGGCTCAAGTAGGGTTGCAAACCACCAGGTAGTAGCTAGAGATCTCCTGCTATTACAACTCATCTCCAGCCAATAGAGATCAGTTCATAGGGTTGCCAACTGCCAGGTAGTAGCAGGAGATCTCCTGCTAATTCAACTGATCTCCAGCCGATAGAGATCAGATCACCTGGAGAAAAATGGCCGCTTTGGCCATTGGACTCTATGGCATTGAAGTTCCGCCCCTCCCCAAACCCCGCCCTCCTCAGGCTCCACCCCCAAAATCTCCTGCCGGTAGCGAAGAGGGTCCTGGCAACCCTATCAGTTCACCTGGAGAAAATGACCGCCTTGGCAATTGGACTCTATGTAGGGTTGCCAGGTCCCTCTTCGCCACCGATGGGAGATTTTTAGGGCGGAGCCTGAAGAGGGCGGGGTTTGGGGAAGGGAGGGACGTCAATGCCATAGAGTTCAGTTGCCAAAGCGGCCATTTTTCTCCAGGTGATCTGATCTCTATCAGCTGGAGATCAGTTGAATTAGCAGGAGATCTCCTGCTACTACCTGGCAGTTGGCAACCCTAGCTCTACGGCATTGAAGTCTAGGGATGCCAGGTCCCTCTTCGCCACCGATGGGAGGTTTTTGGGGCGGAGCCTGAGGAGGGCGTGGTTTGGGGAGGGGAGGGACTTCAATGCCATAGAGTCAAATTGGCAAAGCGGCCATTTTCTCCAGGTGAACTGATCTCTATCAGCTGGAGATCAGTTGTAATAGCGGGAGATCTCCAGCTACTACCTGGAGGTTGGCAACCCTATTGAAGTCCCTCCCCTCTTCAAACCCTGCCTTCCTCAGGCTCCGCCCCCAAAACCTCCCGCCAGTAGCGAAGAAAGACCTGGCAACCCTAGGCTCAAATTGGTGGGCTCTGTGTGAGAGCAGTGTTGCATTACAGTCACAGAGTGCTGAAATTGGACTGAGCCATGGCAGTATACATAATTTTTATTTGTTGGTCATATTTTTAATCTCACCCTTCCTCCAAGGAACTCAGAACACCATACATGGCCTTCTCCTGTTCTACCCCCTCCGAAACTGTCTGGCAGGCTTGGCTAAGTGATTTCCCAAAGCCCACCCAGTTAAATTCATGTCTACGCAGAGCACCCGTGGTAGAATATCCCACCTTTTAAAAACGCCCCCCCCCCAAATCAAGATTTTAATTAAAAATAAATAAAAGAATAGCTAGGTAGAAAGACAAACAGGACAGATGGATACGCTGTGATGATTACTTAAAATATTCTATGGTGTTCCTCTTTCCCGTGTCCAAATGATCGCCACCCACACAGGTTTTACGGGGCAAGATGCTGACACCGCCTTCACCCACTTCCACTCCATCGGCTCCCCTGGCACACATGCCCTGTCTACCTCTCCGGGATCAGTGCCAAAAGGCTAAAGAGATCCGGAAGGAGTCGTCGCTCAATCCCCTCCAGCATCTCTGTGCCCAGGAAAAGCAAAATTGCCCCTAAGGTCCTTGAGATAAGCTCTAGGGCAATTTCCCATTTCCTAATAGGAAAGATGCCTGGGCAGGCAATTGTGCCAAGCATCTGTGGTTGGCGATGGGGCCCTGCGGAAGTGCCAGATGATGCTAATCTCCAATGCCAGCCCTGTATCCACCTTGCCTGAACATACGATGATCTCAGCAGATGGACAGGTTCATACAGAAGAATATGGTTCTTCAGATACCCGCTTTCAGGCTGTTTAGTTTTATACTTTTTAAAAAACCCAACAAACTAGCACTTACAATTATGTCTGGAACCAAAATAGAAGCGAGCGTAAGCACCAGCATCTGTCCTAAAGCCCGACACTTTGCAAGACTAAAAACAAAAGACACACGGTTTACCTACATTAAATTAGATCGGGAGGCAAAGTTTGCTGGAGTTAATTCCACAGTGCTATGACTCTCCTGTATATCTGCTTGTGGTTTATAAAATGCTTTGTTAGGTTTCTGTGAGATGAAAGGAACGTCCTACTAGGCAGAATGCTTTGGGGATGAAAAGCACTCTCCAAAACACCAACGTATAATTAAAGGTTTTTATTATTTTTTGCTCAGCCGAGAGAGATCGGTCTGTGACTTCTCCCAGTGACTTCTCCCGGCAACTCCTAAAGTATAAATATACACGTGGATTTACAACACACCGGGCAGCTGGCTTGGACTATTCTCACTGGCTCTCCCACCTTTGCCTTTGAGATCGTCCCTGAGCCTGTTCCGTTTTGTCTTTTTGGCAAAGAACGAAAACAAGAGCGCTGTTGCACCCAGTCAGTGAAGCAATTATCTGTCATCATGCGGTGTTTGGCAAGTGGTTGGATTTTCCATATAATCCAAACTCTTTCTCCACTCCCGTGCTCGGTTTATAGATCCAAGGCTGCTCAACAGTTGCCTAGTCACCTATCCGGTATTTTAATCTAAATATGAATGCTAGTGTGTTATTAGGTAAATTCGTCTCCCAAAATGCTCTCAACACCTCTTCCGTCTTGCTTCTCCCACATGCAAATGGATCGGTAATTATACTGCCGGAGCAGCGTCGGCCCTCACTTGGAAGAAAGTATCCAGTCCCTACAGTGGTTGGATCGGTGATGGATATTTTCCCTTCAAGGAAGGGAAGAAGCCAAGGTTTTGCAACGGATAGCTTCAAGGATTTATCTCAGGTGTGGAGGCCGGTCCTGAATCTCAGGAGGGAGGCTCAGCCAAAGTAAGTGAACATTTCTTGATGCTGAAGAACACAACACGGCTGGTCAGATGCAACGGTTGGGGCAGCAGGCAGGCGGTTGGAGCAGCAGGATCCTGGCAGCTCCAGATTAAGAAAATCCTTGATGATTTATTATATGACTGGAGACACCCTGGAGAGTTTCTGCCACCCGGATAATACCGAGCTGAAATGGGCCAATGCTCCAACTCAGTGTTAGGTAACTTCAGAAATTTAGGCTACTGTACTGGATGTGGGTGCCGTAGACCAGATGGAGAGGATGTGTCTCAGAGGTAGAGCATTTGTTTTGCAGGTCCCAGGATGAAACACTGATACGACAGCAAAAGACCTGGGTGGCCGCTGTCAGTCAGAGAAGACAAGACTGAACTAGATAGACAGGCTCCTTTCACAGGGAGGTTTTCCCAGTTTGGTACTCAGTTGCAGCGGGAGGTTTCATTGTTGCTTTCTCTCAGTTGCCTCTCCCCACCGCCCCATTTGATGTCTTTCTCGGGTATTCTCATAGTTTCTCCATGCCTTATCAAACCATCTTTGATCTGGTTTGAGAAACCACGGAAAGACAACAAACAGAAAACAATATCGTGAGGAAGCTGAGAGCGGAAAAAAACACTGCAGGTGGAACCCAAACTGTGGGGAAACCTCTGTGTGAAAGCAGCTTCCTTTTTTTTTTTGCCCAGTCCCTAGGGTTGCCAACCTCCTGGTAATAGCAGAAGATCGCCTGCTATTACAACTGATCTCCAGCCAATAGAGATCAGTTCACCTGGAGAAAATGGCCGCTTTGGCAATTGGACTCTATGGCATTGAAGTCCCTCCCCTCCCAAATCCTGCCCTCCTCATGCTCCACCCCAAAAACCTCCCGCAGGTGACAAAGAGGGACCTGGCAACCCTAGCTGATAGAGATCACTTCCCCTGGAGAAAATGGCTGCTTTGGCAACTCAATGGCATTGAAGCCCCTCCCCTCCTCAGGCTCCACCCCAAAAACCTCCCACCGGTGGCGAAGAGGGACCTGGCAACCCTATGGGAGCCCCATCTGGGAAAATATTTGTTTTTATTACTTATTTATTGCAGACCTCTGAAGTAGAAAGAAGTACAATTCTCCCATCATCCCCATTTAGAGTTACCAACCTCCAGGTATTAGCAGGAGATCTCCTGCTATTACAACTGATCTCCAGCCGATAGAGATTAGTTCACCGGGAGAAATTGGCCATGTTGGCAATTGGACTCTACGGCATTGAAGTCCCTCCCCTCCCCAAACCCCGCCCTCTTCAGGCTCTGCCCCCAAAACCTCCCGCCAGTGGCGAAGAGGGACCTAGCAACACTATCCCCTTTGCAAATCGTGACCACAAGAAGCAGCAGGACCATGCGGTGCCTTAAGACAATAAATTAAGAAAAACACGTTTTGCCTTAAGCATTGGGTTGCCAACCTTCACGTTGGGTCTGGTGTTCTCCTGGAATTAACAGCTTATCTCCAGACCACAGAGATCAACTCCCCTGAAGTTAATTGCAGCTTCAGAGGGAAAACTCTGTGGTATAGTATAGATTCCAGCTGAAATCCCTTCCCAAATTCCCCCCTCCGCAGGCTCCACCCCAGATCTCCAGGAATTACCCAGGCCAGAGTTGGCAACCCTACTCAAGCAACAAAATAGCTCGGGGTTGCATGGGATTGCAAAGGCGATTTTGGTGCAGATACATTCTTCGTAACAGTGAGAGAAAGTATTCCGCCCCAATGATGTGACATTCCCACGCCTGCTTAACGTGTAGGATTGCCAACTTCAGGTTACCACATTCCTGGAGATTTGGGGGTGGAGCCTGGGCAGGGTGGCTTTTGAGGAGGGGAGGGACCTCAGTGCTGTAGAATGCCATACAGTCCACCCTCCAAAGCAGCCATTTTCTCCAGGGGAACTGATCTCTGTTGTCTGCAGATCAATTGTACTTGCAGGAGATCTCTAGGTCCCACCCGGAGGTTGATAGCCTTATCTGCACGGGTCTCTTGCCACTTAAATCTCTGGAACGGGGTGGGACTCACTGCAAACTGTGCTTGCCCGTTCAGACATCCAGCCAATGTACAGTTAGCACAAACCACAGTTTGCAAACCCGTTTCATGTTCGCTGATTTTGGTTGGCCAGCCAGTTGTGTGTTATGGTTTGTCAATCCAGACAAGCGCAATCACACAGGATTGTCAAGGCACCCAGGTCCCAACTTTTGGTGTTGTGGTTGTGTTTTCGTGTTTTTTATAGAACTGCATAAATCAAGGTAATTTCGTGGAAGAGCAGCTGACGAGATCAATTTTTGACTCAAAGACAACGACAAAAACCTTTAGTACAGGTATCTCTCCTCACAGAGGCCATTTATGTAGGGTCAATTTTGATGCTCCCACAAAGCTCTTTTTAAAATGCGACCTTTAAAATGCCTATTCACGGTCCCAATGCACAAGGAGAAATTCCACCCCCCCACTCGCCTGCTCCTTCATTCCTTTGTTTGCATAGTCATTAGCAATTGTCGGTTTCATAGCTAACGCGCAGCTGAGATTTTGCATGCTTCCTTGAGGGGATTCTTTGAGGCGGGGGCAGAGCAAACTCAAAAGATTGCGTTAAAGGGGGTCTTAAGAAATGCGAAGCAGGTATTCACTGGCTTCACAGTCACTTCTGAAAAACTAAAAAAACTACGCGGGGCACTTCAGCCTGGAATGCGCTGCTAATTACCAAGCATAAATAGCCAGAGAGTCCTATGAACTAGCTAGCTTGATAACTCATAGGACGGCTGATCAAGAAGATGGAGGCTAATTGTCTCTGAGGCAGAGAGGGTGATGCAGTTGTATGGGGTTTGGACACAGCACATCAGCTGTGACATTGTGTTTATTTATTTTATTCCATTTGTACCCCGCCCTTTCCCGACCCAAGCTGGTTCAGGGCGGCTTCCAACACTATCTATCATACAATATTGGCTGTTACCGCACTAGGTATTCCCAATGATGTATTAAGAGTTTGAAAATGTCATTAAAAATACTGTTCGCACTTTCTATGTATTCCCAGCGATGTATTAAGAGTTTGAAACTGTTATAAAAAATACTGTTTGCACTTTGTTTGGCCCCTTTAGCTGTGAAGACGTCTTCCAACCATTTTTTAGCAGTGGCATCCAAAAACCCTTTTAAAGCGATGTTTTTTATAACATTTTCAAACTCATGATACATCGCTGGGAATACCTAGTGTGGTAACAGCCATTGTTAAAACACGAATTTAAAAACACAGCATTAAAACAACATACAAGTTAAAAGAAGGCCGTCTAATCCATATCTTCTATAATAAATATGTCCTAAAAGAGAGGGAGGCCTATAGTAGCTGTAACAGAAGGCCAATGATCTGGTGTAATAATAATGATCTTCAGGGAATGGAGATCAGGGAAGTCCAGGAAAAATGGGGAATTAACCAGAGAAAGGGCCAAGAAAGTGAAGGAAGAAGAGTTGGTTTTTGTATGCCGACTTTCTCTACTTTTTAAGGAGACTCAAACCAGCTTACAGTCTCCTTCTCTTCCTCTCCCCACGACAGACATCCTGTGAGGTAGGTGGGGCTGAGAGAGTTCGGAGAGAACTGTGACTAGCCCAACACCACCCAGCAGTAGGGTTGCCAGGTCCTGCTTCACCACCGGCGGGAGATTTTTTGGGCAGAGCCTGAGGAGGGCGGGGTTTGGGGAGGGACTTAAATGCCATAGAGTCCAAGTGCCATAGAGAAAAGTGGCCATTTTCTCAGAGTGAACTGATCTCTATCGGCTGGAGATCAGTTGTAATAGCAGGAGTTCTTCAGCTAGTACCTGGAGGTTATAGATACAAATACATGAACAGTGCTGTAATACATGAACCTGGAGGCTGACAACCCTACCCAGCTGGCTTCATGTGTAGGAGCGGAGAAACCAACCAGATTCACCAGATTAGAGTCCGCCACTACGCCAAGCTGGCTCTCTACTCACTCCCTTAGCCATTCTATTAAACATGCCCTTGCTACCGCAACATCCTTTGAACGTTTGCATCTGAGTTAAAGTTTCCTTGTGCCGCTCTTAGACGGATATGAAATCTAGCAGAAAGAATCTGGCCACTCGTTCCTCCCCTGGTCCAGTCATCCACCTCCATTCCCGCTGCATGTCGGAAATGTGCAGGATGGAGCACAGCTGGAAGACAAGGAAAGGGAGGAAGGAGTGGGAGAAGCCACACGCGATTCATCTTCCACTGCGTTGGGAAATTAACAGTGCAAACCTAAGCACCCCTCTCCTCCAGGAATATGTCCACTCCTCCCTTAAAGCCCTCCAAGTTGGCAGCCATCACCACATCCTGCGGCAGGGAGTTCCACAGTTTAACTATGCATTGTGTGAAGAAGTACTTTTATCAGTTTTGAATCTCAAAAAACTCTAAAGGGTTAGTGAGATAGGACCTACCTTTACAGAAGCCATGTTGGGTTTTGATCAGTAGGGCTTCCCTTCTATATGCTTGTCATAATGCATACCTATTCTCTCCAGGATCAGAGGAGCATGCCTATGATATTAGGTGTTTTGGAACACAGGCAGGATGGTGCTGCTGCAATCATCTTGTTTGTGGGCTTCCCAGAGACACCTGGTTGGCCACTGTGTGAATAGACTGCTGGACTTAGGCCTTGGTCTGATCCAGCATGGCCTTTCTTATGTTCTTACGTTCAGACTGACACCTTTCTAAACCTGTTGATTTAGAAGAGTGTAACTCTGCTTTGGATTAGGGTTGGGGAATTCCTGGAGGTTTGAGGGCAGAGTCTGGGGAGGGACTGGGGTATAATGCCATAGAGTCCAGCCTCCAATAAGAAGAAGAGTTGGCTTTTATAGTTCACTTTTTCTCTACCGTAAGGAGTGTCAAAGCGACTTACAATCGCCTTCCTTCTCCACCCCCACCCACCCCCCACAATGAGCCTGGCAGTGGCCAAGGAGGGTAGGGTATAAATTTAATAAATAATAAAATAATAATAACAGGCACCTTGTGAGGTAGGTGGGGGCTGAGAGAGTTCGGAGAGAACTGTGACTTGCCCAAGATCACCCAGCAGGCTTCATGTGGAGGAGTGGGGAATCAAACCCTGTTCTCCAGATTACAGTCCACTGCTCTTAACCACTACACCACATTGGCACCAAAGCAGTCATTTTTGCCAGGGGAACTGATCTCTGTAATCTGGAGATCAGTTGTCATTCTGGGAGATTTCCAGGCCCCACCTGGAGGTTGGAAACCCAACTGAACTGTTAATTGTGCAGTGCAAAATCATATTTCCACTAGGGATTATTTTGAATTTTCTCAGGCCTGCCATCATTTCCTTTTTTGGTTTAATTTCCTTGTCATCTGCAGAACACGGGATTCTTTGGTTGTTTATGCATGGATACTTTCACTCACGTTCACCCCCAATCTGAATTGGTTGTTCCTTGGAGTTATGCATGAGCTTTCCGTCCATTAGAGATGACCTCATGCCCAGCCCTTGCAATGTCCGGGTCTTCCCATTCCTCTGTAACCCGACTCTTCCATCTTCCCTGAGCAAAGCCCAGGTGAAATCCCCATGCAGAAGGCAAAGTGCGGGACACTCAAGCTTGGTTTCTCTCACAGCCAATTACAAAGCAGCATGTCCAGAGGCAGGGATACAAATACTTCCTACTTCCTGCTTCGTTGGAGATCTTTCTGAGCAGAAGAAAGGCTTTTTAAAACTGAGGCTTGGATTTCTCCCCCACCCCTTTTCAGATTGCTCTGTTTTTTGTGTTTTGTTCTTAAAATGCTTTTTTATGCGGCAATTGGGATTTGGGGGGGGATTTTCTCCCACAGTAAGCACTGCAAAGTAAGCCAATTACAAAGCAGCATTTAAAGGGGTGGGGACTTCATTTGAGCTTGAAGACTGCTGGTGCATAGATTCCCAACAGGGAAGTGTGGGTCCAGGGAGTAACGAACCTCACTTAAAACTCCCCTGTATAAAGAAACTTTATTTCCGTGTCACTTTCTGTTTCAACGCACTGTATTTTCCACATAAAACATTCTCATTTTGACTCTAGTCACACATCAATAAACCGGCACTACATTTATATCAAACGTACATAAACAGCATAGAGGGTGCATTAATATGTGTGTGTGGGTGTGGGTGTATACACACTACACTACAGCTCTTGTAGTGAGATTTACATTTTGCCATCCACTAGCTAAAATTTGTCATATAGGATACAGTCCTTTTCCTGGAACAAATGTTCTGAGGAATGTAAATCTCACTACAAGAACTGCCAGAATTTCCAGAAATTGGCCAGAAACTGAAAAAGCATGACACAAAATTGGGACTAATACGGGAATCCCATATTCCTGGCTTTTGGATTTATGAAGATTTATCTACAATCATAAGACTATTTTCATTCACAGTGTCTCTATTCTCTTGAATGTTTCATACTGTTACCATTACTGTTCTGACATTGTGCTATGTTTCATTTCTTTTGGAAAGATTGTGCTTTGCTTGTACTATTTACATTGCCTTGCATTTTTTCATTGTTCTCATAAATATTTAGCAATTATTTCATTGAATATTACTTGATGTTCATATATGCCATTAGTGCCTTTTTTTAGTCACTTTCACTTTTTGGCACGAGTCCTTCTTTTTGAAAACCTCCAGGTAGTAGCTGGAGATCTCCTGCTATTACAACTGATCTCCAGCTGAGAGACCAGTTCCCCTGGAGAAAATGGCCACCTTGGCCATTGGACTCTATGGCATTGAAGTCCCTCCCCTCCCCAAACCCCGTCCTCCTCAGGCTCCGCCCCAAAAACCTCCCGCCGGTGGCAAAGAGGGACCTGGCAACCCTGCTGGATAGACCCGTCGTCAATACAGCTGATGCGTGCATTCATGCGCCACCTCTGCTCTGTCAGGCACCACTCGCCCATGGAATAAGGCGCACGTTTTATGAATCCCTTAAAAAATCAGCAGAAGCTACATGGCCTTCCATAAAACAGTTTCATGACTTCTGAGCTTTGAGGTTCCCATGCCATGTGACAAACCGCTCTCCAGTTTTGCTGAGTAAGCACTGGCAAGCCACACGGAGGCCCTGCCTTCCACACCCTTGTTATCGATCATGAATCAGCTATAGTATGCAATGAATGGTTTGCCGCGTCCTAACAGCATGTGGAAACAAGAAGTCCTAGGGATCACAAATATTCTCCTGTAGCCAAACAAAAACCCTTCCCGAAAAACAAGCAACCCTTCATTCACATTGCACATGATTTAGTGATTTTCCGTCCCTTGCAGTCACCGCGAAGAAATTCAGGAAGAGGTTTGCCACACGTTTTTGGTTGTTTCCCGTCTTCCTTCTGTCTGAGATATTAGCTAACTGCTAAATGGCAACCTTCCTTAAGCAACAGCAGGTGAATAAGGGTGCCAACCTCCAGGTGGGGCCTGGGGATACCCTGGAATTACAGCTCATCTCCAGACTACGGAGTTAAGTTCCCCTGGAGAAAATGGATGCTTCGGAGGTTGGACTCTATGGCATTGTACCCCACTGAGGTCTCTGTCCTCCCCAGGCTCCACCTACAACTCTCCTGGAGTCTCTCAACCTAGATCTGGCAACCCTACTCCCCCCCAATCCTCCCGGTGATTAAGGGGGACCTGGAAACCCTACAGGTGAGATAAGAAGATCAGGTCAAGCTCTGTCAAAACCTTCAGCATTTTACTGATGGAGGAAAGGACACTTTCATACCCTTTTAACACCCCTGCTTTCTAGGGTTACCAACCTCCAGGTACTAGCTGGAGATCTTCTGCTGTTACAACTGATCTCCAGCTGATAGAGATCAGTTCACCTGAAGAAAATGGCTGCTTCGGCAACTGGACTCTATGGCACTGAAGTCCCTCCCCTCCCCAAACCCCACCCTCCTCAGGCTCCGCCCCAGAAACCTCCCGCCGGTGGCAAAGAGGGTCCTGGCAACCCTACTCCGACCTGGCAACCCTACTGTTTTCCCAACACGTGCACTCCGTCTCAGTAATTACAGGCTGCCAGAAGCTTATTTCTATTGATCTCTATCGGCAGTAGGGTTGCTAGGTCCCTCTTTACAACCAGCAGGAGGTTTTTGGGGCAGAACCTGAGGAGGGTGGGGTTTGGGGAGGGGAGGGACTTCAATGCCACAGAGTCCAATTGCCAAAGTGGCCATTTTCTCCAGGTGAACTGATCTCTATTGGCTGGAGATCAGTTGTAATAGCAGGAGACCTCCAGCTAGTACCTGGAAGTTGGAGACCCGAATCAGCAGGAGATCAGTTGTAATAGCAGGAGATCTCCAGCTAAAACCTAGGCAACTTATCCTTAAGTGGTAGAGAAAGTTGGCATATAAAAACCTTCTTCTCCACCTCCTTCTCCTCCTTCTCTCTCTCCTCTGTTTTCTAGCATGTGCTTTTCTGTTGTGTATTCTTGCTTAAGCCTCAAATGTCAAGCCAAACGCTATGGCCCGCTGCCAGGCAATTATATTGTCTGCCTGCATTCCCAGGCCGTTGGAGATGCAGGTGCCGTGTGTCACTTCCAGTCTCGTGTGCTTGTGCAACGGCCATGTTTGTTTTTCAGCACTGCTGTTTTTTCCCCCCAGTCACCTTGCCTGTGGTCTCCATCCCAAAAGGAGGGAAAGGCCGAGGCCCAGGGTTGCCAACCTCCAGGTGGTGGCTGGAAATCTCCCGCTATTACAACTGATCTCCAGGGCGACAGAGGTAAGTCGCCCTGGAGAAAAGGGCCGCTTTGGAAGGTGGACTCTTTGGCATTATGACCCATCGAAGCCACTCCCCTCCCCAAACCCCACCCTTCTCAGGCTCCACCCCCCAATCTACGGGTATTTCCCAACCCAGAGCTGGCAACCCTACTGAGGCTTCCACAACTTGTGCAGCTTGTTGGCTGAAAGATGCCGGCCTGGAAGGCATTCCAGGTAGTTTTCTGAGGTCAGTCATCAGTAGGGTTGCCTGGTCCCTCTTTGCCACTGGCGGGAGGTTTTTGGAGCAGAGCCTGAGGAGGGTGGGGTTTGGGGAGGGCAGGGACTTCAATGGCATAGAGTCCAGTTGCCAAAACGGCCATTTTCTCCGGGTGAACTGATCTCTATCGGCTGGAGATCAGTCGTAATAGGAGATCTTCAGCTAGTACCTAGTACCTAGCTAGTTGGCAACCCTAGTAATGGTGCATGCAATGTCATTAGGGTTGCCAGCTGTGGGTTGGGAAATACCTAAAGATTTTGGAGGTGGAGCCTTAGAAGGGCAGGGTTTGGGGAGGGGACTTCAATGCCATAGAGTCCAATTGCCGAAGCTGCCATTTTCTCCAGGGGAACTGATCTCTGTCGGCTGGAGATCAGTTGAAATAGCAGGAGATCTCCAGCTAGTACCTGTAGGTTGGCAACCCTAGTCATCCCTGGACAGAAGATTGTTTCCAGACAAGGAAGACCTCCGGCATCCTTCAGAGTTCTGAGTGACTATGTTGAAATTCAAATACCAGGGATCAAGAAGATCAGGGTCAATTGCAACAGCAGAATGGTCAAGTGCAGGAATTCACCAGAGAAGGATGGAATTTGGCCTGGAGATTGTTTCTCACTCTGTTTGAATGTAAGAAAGGAAGTCATAATACAAGTGGTGTCTCCAGAGCTTGCCTTTCTAGAACTAGTCTGCAAAGCTGTTAGAAAATGTGGTTCACCCAGATGCTATTTTGGAGCATTTGTGGTGGTCATGCTCAGAAGCTTCTAAGAACAAGCATACCTCGGAGATATTGCGGGTTTGGATCCAGACCACCACAATAAAGCGAATATCGCAATAAAGCGAATCACGTGAATCTTTTGGTTTCCCAGTGCATGTAAAAGTTATGTTTACACTATACAGTAGTCTATTAAGTGGGCAGTAGCATTATGTCTAAAAAATGTACTGTAATAATAATATTAATAATGAAAAAGTTGCGAGAATTACCAAAATGTGGCACAGAGACACGCAGTGAGCACAGGCAGTTGGAAAAATGGGGCCAATAGACTTGCTCAAAAACTAGGGTTGCCAAGTCCCTCTTCGCCACCTGTGGGAGGTTTTGGGGGTGGAGCCTAAGGAGGGCGGGGTTTGAAGAGGGGTGGCTTCAATGCCATAGAGTCCACCCTCCAATGCAGCCCTTTTGAATGATTGTTTTAAATCTGGAACTTTTGTTAAATCTTGTTATAACTTTTGTTATACTGGTCAAAGACCACAATAAAATGTTACAATTATGATAGGATATGATCTCCAGCCGATAGAGATCAGTTCATCTGGAGAAAATGGCCGCTTTGGCAATTGGACTCTATGGCATTGAAGTCCCTCCCCTCCCCAAACCCCACCCTCCTCAAGCTCCGCCCCAAAACCTCCCACCGATGGCGAAGAAGGACCTGGCAACCCTAGCTCTAGGGAGGCTGTTTGCAGCAGGTGCTCCCTTCCTTCAGGACAGGAAACATTTCAGACAGCTTGTGGGAAGGGTGGTGGTTTGTGGCTTTGGCCCAAGGGCTCTGCCTGTATCAGCCCCCGGTTTGCTACTGTCTTCACAACACGATTTCCCCATCGATAACCTGGGAATTCTTCCCCTGCCAGGAATGGCGAGAGACGGACGGCAAGTTTGGAGCGGGGAGCCAGGAATGAATCATGACAGGCGGATGACAAATTTGACCCAGATAAATAATGTAAAAGCTAATTGGCTCTCTGCAGCATTTGGCAAGGGAGCACGTTTCAATCAGAAACCACACAAGCTCAATTAATGAGCTATTCTGCAGACGTTTCCGTACGAAGCGGCGGGCGACTGAGCTAGCTCCTTAAAGCCTTCGGCTTTGCAAATAACAACCCCGCCCAAGTTGGTTGCATAAATGATAAGTAACAGAGGATGCTAATTATCACGTGAAAAGGGCTCGGAGAGGGGGTTCTTTTGGAGTTTTCAAGACTATATCTTTCTAACACGGAGCAGGAGCCTTAATTAGCTTGTGAAACTCATGGCCACAGGAGGGTAAAAAGCTCCAGGAATAATTAGACGTCTATCAAGGCCAGTAGGCATTTCGCAAATTGAGAAATCTGGGTACAGTGTGTGTATAGGCAACAAACAGCATGTCGTTATTATGGTTTTCGCCAACAGCACAGGTAGGAATGCGCGCGCGAGTCTAAAGTGTTGTCAAGTTGCAAGCAACTTACGGCAACCCTGTAGAGCGGGGGTGTCAAGCATAAGGCCCAGAAGCTGGATCCGGCCCATGAGTAGGGTTGCCAAGTCCTTCTTCTCCTCCGGCGGGAGGCTGTAGCGTGAAAGTGTGTGTGTGTGCGCGCGCGGGCGGGCGCCGAAGCATGTGCGTCACTTTCAGTTTAGAACCGGAAGTGCCACCTCGCAAGGGGGCTTATACCTCTAGGTTTGAGTGATAAAGCTGCCCTTTACCACTCAAACTAAGAGGTATAAGGCCCCTCGCGAGGCGCAACTTCTGATTCTAAACTGGAAGTGACGCATGTGGTATGCACATGCGCATGCACATTTGCCCGCCAACCCTCAGGTGGTCGGCGGGCAGAGGGGCAAATTGCCGGGGGTTTGCCCGCCACCAGTGGGCACCTAGCAACCCTACCCATGAGCCAGCTGAGGCAACCCACCCCCCGTCCCGATCTGGGCTGGCAAGCCCGCTGCAGACTCACCAGCTGGGGCAGCCCCCCCTCCCAAGGTGTCAATTATCAAAGACCACTAAATAAAAGAAAATACTGTAAGAGTGTTATTGTTTTAAGCATATTTGTATTTTAAGTAAAAGGCAAATGAGATCTTGGGCTGTATCAACAGAAGTATAGCGTCCAGATCACACGAAGTGATGGTATCACTTTGCTCTGATTAGACCTCACCTGAAGTCTTGTGTTCAGTTTTGGGCACCGCAATTTAAGAAGGATGTAGACAAGCTGGAAGGTGTCCAGAGGAGGGCAACCAAGATGGTGAGGGGTCTGGAGACCAAGTCCTGTGAGGAAAGGTTGAAGGAGCTGGGTATGTTTAGCCTGCAGAGGAGAAGAGGTGATATGATAACCATCTTCAAGTACTTGAAGGGCTGTCATATAGAGAATGGTGCCGAGTTGTTTTCTGTTGCCCCAGAAGGTCAGACCAGAACCAATAGGTTGAAATTAAATCAAAAGAGTTTTTGTCGAGACATTAGGAAGAATTTTCTAACAGAGCGGTTCCTCAGTGGAACAGGCTTCCTCGGGAGATGGTAAGCTCTCCTTCCCTAGAGGTTTCTAAGCAGAGGCTAGATATTTTTTATCACATCCACGAAATGCTCTAGCTTGTTATGGATCAATTATATTCATGTAGCAAAGCGTTAGTTAGTTGGAGAGGCATGCCCCATCAAGAGCATTTCCGGGTTAATCGAGGATCCTTTGAAGATGGCAAAAAAAAAAATTGCCCCTTAAGAGCAAATTGTTGCCTGCTGAATCTGCTCAAATGGCACCTTTTTGCAAAGAGTGTTTGCAATTATGACACACTTTACAATTTTTACTTTCTCACGCTGGTAAATGAAAAGAGGAAGCTGAAGCAGCTATTCCCAAACTGTGCAGTAGGGAATGGATAAAATAATGAAAGGCTCTTAGGTACCCAGCATACCACTCACAGAGGAGGCTGCCTGCTGTGCTCTGCATGATACATTGCTCTGGCCTTTCCTTCTACTGAGGCTAGTTAATTTAGCCATGTCCCTGAGTCAGGTGGGACTGGGCCATTCAACCGCTCCCACCACAGAGATGAACCCGTTGCGGGGGGAGATTTGCCTTTTGCATCTCTGCATTAGTCACTTGCCTGGCACCTGGCACAAGTTTGAAATGACTCCATACATATAGTTTCCTACAAAATGTTAGACCACCCACCTGATTTTTAAAAGGGAAATGGAAAAAAAAACCCTTGGAGGTCATTCATGGAACTCCCAGGTCTGTTTTCATCCTCCTGATGTTCCATGGGAAAAAAAATCAGAAACAGGAAAAATTGGAACAGTGCGTGAAGGGGGGGGGGGGTAAGCGAACACAACTGGCAGAGGCAGGCCCGCTAGGTGTGATGGGGTGCTTGTAGGGTTGCCAGGTCCCTCTTGGGGAGGGGAGGGACTTCAATGCCATAGAGTCCAATTGCCAAAGCTGCCATTTTCTCCAGGTGAACTGATCTCTATCGGCTGGAGATCAGTTGTAATAGCAGGAGATCTCCAGCTAGTACCTGGAGGATGGCAACCCTAGGTGCTTGTGAACATGGAAGCCAAATGGGGGATAAAGATTTGCTGGTGTCTGAAGAAGCAGAGCCGAGAAAGATATAAACACCTGGTGATAAAGACTTAAATGCTGTAAGTGATCGTGACCAAGTGTGGATACAATCTGCAGAAGGAACTTTGAGGAAATCCCCAAAGGAAGTCCCTAGCTGAAATTTGGAAAGAGATTTTGATTTCCTCCTTCCAAAGGAATTTGGTAAACATCAGTAGGAATGGGCAGGCCGGTCACGGATCCGGTGTTGAGTGCTAGGGAATTCAAAATCCTCCAGGGTAGGGGCTATCTTCTTTTTGCCGCTGCTGCAGACTTTGAAATGATACGTTCTGCAGCGTTAAGACACACCAAGTCTGCTTCCACACAGCTACTTCTGACACAAAAGGTGACAGGTAGATCCAGGTTTCTTTTCTGTCTTGAGGAGGTCCGCCATTGTGATCACTAGTGGGGCGCAACAGTTAGCATGTCAGGTACTAGAGGGAGATCTCCTGTTATTACAACTGATCTCCAGCCGATAGAGGTCAATTCACCTGAAGAAAATGGTCACTTTGGTAGTTGGATTCTATGGCATTGAAGTCCCTCCCAAACCCCGCCCTCCTTAGGCTTCATCCCAAAAACCTCCCACCCATGGCGAAGAGGGACCTGGCAACTCTAGACTGGAGAGAATGCAAATTCCCAGTCTGCCCTGAAGCTCACCAGACACCCTTGGGACAGTCACATTCTTCATTAGCTAACCTACCGCACAGTGTTGTAGTGAAGATAACATGGAGGAGAAGAGAATGGGGAGCCAGCGTGGTGTAGTGGTTAAGAGCGGTGGACTCTAATCTGGAGAACCTTGTTTCTTTCCCCACTCCTCCACGTGAGCGGCAGACTCTAATCTGGAGAACAGGGTTTGAGTCCCCACTCCTCCATATGAGTGGCGGAGTCTAATCTGGTGAACCGGGTTGGTTTCCCCACTCCTCCACATGAAGTGACCTTGGGCTAGTCGCAGTTCTCTCGGAGCCCACCTACCTCACAAGGTGTCTATTATGGGGAGGGGGAGGGAAGGTGATTGTAAGACGCTTTGAGACTCTTTCAAGGTAGAGAAAAAGCTGGGTATAAAAACCAACTCTACCTCCTTCTCTTCTTCTTCGAGGGATGAGTTTCAAAAATGTGATTGACAGATGTCTGAAGTTAAAGCAGGTTAAGAGCAGGGCCTTTACCCCAGCATAGGCTAGTTTAAAGTAGAGGGGAAATGGCACCTAGCAGCAAGGGAGGACGCCGTCACCATCCGCTCCAGGTCCACAAAAAGGATATCAAAAGAGGGGGCCGCTTTCATGGTTGTTTTGAGCTGTGAAATGTTCTCCCAAGAATTTTCCGCTCAGCCCTGAACAACTGCGCAGTTGAAACCTGTGGTGTGGATATGCCCCAAGAAAGAGAGAGGGAGATGAGGAATGGTTTATGCATTAATTAAACAAAGTTGATTTTCACCTTAAGCTTTGAGGAGGATCCTGGGGATCTGTGTGTTGAGTGCCGTCAAGTCACTTCCGACTTGACGGTGACCGTATGAATTAATGACCTCCAAATCATCCTATCCTTAACAGCCTTGCACAGATCTTGCAAACTGGGGTGTGTGGATTCCTTTGTTCAGCCCATCCATCTCACGTTGGGTCTTCCTCTTTTCCTCCTGCCTTCAACTTTTCTTAGCGTTATTGTCTTTTCCAGTGAATCTTGTCTTCTCTTGATGTGGCCAAATTAGGAAAGTCATTTTAGTTTCTAGGAAGAATTTGTGTTTGATTTGTTCCAGAACCATCTTTTTGGCAGTCGATGTTATCTGCAAAACTCTCCGCCAACACCAGATTTCAAACGAATCAGTTTTCTTCCAGTCAGCTTTCTCTGCTAAGGCTAAATATGACTGCCACCAATTAGGCACAACTCTTTATCCAGTAGAATCTGTATTGGGGCTGCTTTTGAGATAGGGTTGCCAGGTTTTTCACCACCAGCGGGAGGTTTTTGGGGTAAAGCCTGAGGAGGGTGGGGCTTGGGGAGGGGAGGGGCTTCAATGCCATAGAGTCCAATTGCCAAAGCATCCATTTTCTCCTGGTGAACTGACCTCCATCGGCTGGAGATTAGTTGTAATAGCAGGATATATCCAACTAATACCTGGAGGTTGGCAACCTTATTTCCAGAGCTGGGGGAGGAACTTCCTCCTAGGTACAAAACAAGGTATTGACTCCCGGCGGCCCCGTGTGTTCTGTCGTACCATGACTTGCCAATTATTTGGGTTTCCTGTCATGTACCATGCGCTCTGCTCTCTGGAAAAGAGCCTGGGCTCTCTGTCATGCCACTGTCTTGCTGGTCCCGTCTGACTTGCTCTTTTTGTGCAAGACACTTTTCGTCTCACTTGCTTGGGGGTTGTTGGGCAGGTAGCAGGTAAGACAGCCTAGCCGCGTTGAGGCGCATAGTGGATTGTTTCACACGTGTTCATTGTGCAATTAGCCTGTTATGCAGGCTTTATTGCATCCCTCCCCAAGGCCTTCCTAAATTTTATTCTAACCCTTCATTGGCAGCCCTCATGGAAGTCAAAGGTTGTAAAGGGGAGGGGCCGTGGCTCAGTGGTAGAGCATCTGCTTGGCATGCCAAAGGTCCCAGGTTCAACCCCCGGCATCTCCAGTTAAAGGGATCAGGCAAGTAGCTGATGTGAAAGACCTTTGCCTGAGACTCCAGAGAGCCACTTCCCAACCGAGTGACATTTATGTCGTATCCGGCACTCGTAACAATTGAGTCCGACACCCCTGCTCTATTAGGTTCTTCCTGCTTGGGACAAAACTGCAGTCGAGAGCAATATCGTGGTTAAAACTGACACCTGTTTTTACATCAGCGGCATACAAAATGGCAGCAAAGAACAATGAGTTGGGAGCACCCAGCGTTCAGAAAATGGGCAAAACGAAAAGGCTGGGTCAGGGAGGGAGATCTCCCCGTGGTCCTGCTGGCCTTAGGTGGCAGGGTGAAAATTCCTGCTTTGCTTTCCATCTCTCTGAGATTTCCACTTCACGAGAGGGCTCCTTTGGCACCACAGTGGCTCAAGGGGAGGGGCTGTGGCTCAGTGGTAGAGCATCTGCTTGGCATGCAGAATGTCCTGGGTTCAATCCCCGACCTCTCCATTCAAGAAGATCAAGTAGAAGGTGATGCAAAAGACCTCTGCCTGAGACCCCGGAGAGCCGCTGCCAGTCTGAGCAGGCAATGCTGACTTCATGTGTGCGCCCATCACTTGATTTTGGTAGTGAACCAGTGTCTGTCCATATCCTTCTGGCTTGATAACTGGGGAGGGGCTGTGGCTCAGTGGTAGAGCCTCTGCTTGGCATGCAGAAGGGCCCAGCTTCAATCCTCGGCATCTCCAGTCAAAAGAACCAAGTCAAAGGTGATATGAAAGACCTTTTCCTGAGACCCTGGGGACTGCTGCCAGTCTGAGTAGACAATATGGACCTCGATGGACCGATAATCTGATTCAGTGTCAGGCAGGTTCATGTGTTCATGTGTATGTGCGTGTTCAAGGTCTGCTCCAGCTACCAAAAGTGACAACAGGAACAACAGGAACACGATGACACCATGTTCCACACCCGCTTTGCTTCCCAGAGGTAGCCATTTGTAGCCGCCCTGAGTTCCTTGGTAGAAAGACGAGATTCAAAAGAAGAAGATAGTAATCTTCCAGTTAATCTTGGGATCTTGCCAAGCTAGTGATTTTACGGGTGATTTTTTTTCACCCAGAGAAACTGGCGTGAGTCATGACATGCGCTCAGCATTTTAATGCGCTCCTTCCAAAAGTACAGCTGCGTTATCGGCACGTCGGCGTTCCTAAGTTCTAATACCCGAGAACTAGTGGTGAAACATAAACCGGCTACCCTTATCCTGCAGTTAGGTTGCCAGATCCAGAGGTTCCCCAGAATCGAGAGTCTACTCCTACCACATGCTCCCTGTGTGCGTATTTGCTTGCTTATGTCATTTATACTCCGCAGAGACTTGGGTGTTGTGAAGATCTAATGAGGCGTTTTCAGGTGGTGACCTCGGTAACCTTATCCACCATTCCGCCTGCCTAAGAATCTCCACTTCCATACCTCTACGTGGCAAATTTCTGGCCCTCAGAGAAAAAATGTCGCAAATTTTCGAGCAGGAATGGAAATTTCATGAATGCGCCATGTGCTTTAAAGCCTGAAAACAACTTGCCCCAACTGTACCTGAAGGACTGTTTCTCCCATATCAACCTGCCTAAGTTTTAAGATCAATAAATGAGGCCTTCCTAACAAGCTTCCTTACTGTCCAGAGTGGAATTGGCTGTATGAACAGTATTCATGGCTACTAGCTAAAATGGATACTAGTCATGATGCATACCTATTCTCTCCTGGATCAGAGGAGCATGCCAAATATATTAGGTGCTGTGGAGCACAGGCAGGACAATGCTGCCACAGTCATCTTGTTTGGGGGCTTCCTAGAGGCACCTGGTTGGCCACTGTGTGAACAGACTGCTGGACTTAATGGGCCTTGGTCTGATCCAGCAGGGCTTCTCTTATGTTATGTTCTTATCATTAAAGTGAAGTACCAGAATAAACATAACGGAATTCACCAAAGCCTGCATAAACAATATTGACTTCAATGGCTTGAGTAACTCTGCTTATGATCGCCCTATTATAGCCTCGCACCGAAAACTCAAAAGACTCCAGATAGGGAGATGGAGATTAAAAAAAAAAATCATGATAAAAGCTGTTTCGTACCAAAAATCAAAATGCTAAATAATGAAATTAAGACATTGCTGCGAACTGTTCCAGCCCCTTTCAGGAAGCAATATGGAATATGATCAAATCGCAAGGAAGACGAGGATGTTATCAGACTTCAAAATGTCTTCGGCTTGGTTCATGCATGCAGGAGAAGGAGGTGGGGACGAGGTTGTCGAACGGATTGCGCCACTTCAGATCACAGGTGGTGGATTCTAGCCTTCCATGTCCCTTGGCATAAAAAGAAGAAAAAAACTACCTCCTTGCAAGCAGAAAACCAGAACAGAAGGAAGAAAAGGGTCTACTTCTTCATTTGCTGTGTTAGCTTTCTGTCTGCATGGAATTTAGGGGTGAGCGCATTTCAAACTGTGACCCTCCTCCTCCAGTTTGAAAGCAGTGAAGCCCCTTTCTACCAACTCAGCATTCCTCTGTATGTCCGAACTGGGCCTTAGAACAGGGAACTTTACTCGGAAGGGGACCGGAGGCCAAGTTTCCTAAAATTTTTACTCCAGTGCAGTAAATAAACCAGGGCATGTTCTAAGATCCCGTCCTGAAGAAAAACCGTTCCGTTCTAACACTGACTTTTCCAGTTCATTCACTTCTGATCTTCTTGGTAAGGGCTGGAAGTGAGACCGGCAATCCGACATTGCCTTAGTTAAGAAGTTCCAGCCCCTTTTGATGCATGAGTCAACAGCTCCATCTACATAAATAGGCTGGACAGCTCCTTGGCTGTTACTTAAACTTTCAAGATTTCACCTTGACGCTCCACTGGCAGTCTAAGGCTGAGCATAAAGGGGGCATTCTAGTCCCTACATCCAACCTGACTCGGCTCCAAAGGTACAGTGAGAGGAATTTTTCTTGTGACTATTGAATACGTGCACACGGTCTGACTGTTAGTAGTATAATGCCCGAAACAGCCACATAATTGCTATATTCAGAGTTATTCACGAAATAATAATTGCAGTCTGCAAGAATATGATTACACCTCTCTGTGAGTGCATTTGGCTTGATGGGTTTGTACAGTTGGCTATAATTTGGGCTTGGTAGACAGGCGTAAGTAAATACAGTAGAATGGACTGTATTCCTTCAGGCGGGACATACTGCACGCTTCCCCCAAAGTGGGGAAACCGCTCTCTGAAAATAAAAACCTAGTGAATCAGGGAGAGCAGTACAGTTCTAATTTGGATGTGTTGTTTTTCTATTTGGAAGGAGGTTTTTTGTTAAATTCATGCAAAAATGTGATTTCCTGTCTGCCTGCAATATTTGTGAAGGGGTTCCATTCATTCCACCGCCTCATTCAGTCCTATATGTAGACAAAGCATGGAAGACGGAAAGGTGGCTTGAATTACTAGAGAACTTACCTGTTGCTTCTCTCCATACCCTTGTGGATTCATAAGAATGCACAAAGAATTTCTTTCTGTGAGGGTGATTGTTTTCAAATGTTCAAAAAGCTTTTCCCCCAGTTGCATGGGCGATGGACCCTGTCCTCTGTTCTCTGTCTCCTTTCTCTCTTGATTTGTTCATTCAGCCATACACTCCCCATAACCTCTCTTTATAAAGCAATAGCCCAGATGAACCAGATGAAATGAATCATGCCAGAATCCTATTGAATTCAATGGGGCTTTATTTAAAAGATTATAGCCTGAACTTTCCAGAACCCCGCTTGAGACAGCTAACGTGCTCCTGTGATTTCAACAAGACTTAGGAATAACTGATTTCCCTCTGAACACATGAACGCATGAAGTCAATATTGTCTACTCAGACTGGCAGTGGATCTCCAGGGTCTCAGGCAGGGGTCTTTCACATCACCTACTTGCCTAGTCCCTTTAACTGGAGATGCCGGGGATTGAACCTGGGACCTTCAGCATGCCAAGCAGATGCTCTACCACTGAGTTACGGATCTATGTTTTTCCCTATCACTTCATTCTTTTTCTTCTGTAATATATACACGTTTGGCTAGTAGTTGGGAGCCAATGTGGTGTAGTGGTTAAGAGCGGTGGACTCTGATTTGGAGAACTGGGTTTGATTCCCCACTCTTCCACATGAGTAGTGGAGGCTAATCTGGTGAACTGGATTTGTTTCCCCACTCCTGCACACAAAGCCAGCTGGGTGACCTTGGGCTAGACACAGTTCTCTCTGAACTGTCTCAGCCCCACCTACCTCACAAGGTGTCTGTTGTGGGGAAGGGAAGGGGATTGTAAGCTGGTTTGATTCTTCCTTAAGTGGTAGAGAAAGTCGGCATATAAAAACCAACTCTTCTTCTTCTAGTTGAGAATTCATGCAGACGAATGTAATAAAATGTTTCCCCTGTATCCATGAGGAGAGTGTTAGTTCATGAGGACTGCTTGCTCATACTATGGCTATTTGATGATTTCCCACACAAATCTCTGTTTCCCATTCATGCTAATTACAGCTTCGGAGTCCCTCTTGCTCTCTCAGCTTCGCTGACATAGGAGTTGATCATGCTGCAAAAGTTAGAAGGATTCTGCATGTGCTCATTACAGCTGCAATCCTGAACACACTAATTTGGGAGTAAGTTCCACTGGACTGAGTGGGGCCTACTTCTGAGTAACGCGCTTACACTCACTCCACATGGCTTCGGATTTGAAGCGACTGTTGCATAATGCGTGTTCTTTACAAGCTAAATGGCATGTCAGTTGAGATCTTTGTCACAGTTTGATTTTTTATAGGCTTGTTTTATATGTAGCCTGTATTCCAGGCTCTGTGTTTTTAACAAACTTATTGTGAGCACCGTATAGTGAATACAATAATAGTATCTGAAGAAGTCAGCTGTGACTCACGAAAGTTCATACCCTGCCAGAAATTTCATTAGTCTTTAAGGTGCTACTGGACTCTTGCACTTTTCGACTGCTACAGACAGACTAACACGGCTACCCATTGCGATCTACAATTATTTCATTATAGATGGGGAGGGGCTGTGGCGCAGTGGTAGAGCCTCTGCCTGGCATGCAGAAGGTCCCAGGTTCAATCCCTGGTATCTCCAGTTAAAGGGACAAGGCAAGTAGATGATGTGAAAGACCCCTGCCTGAGACCCTGGAGAGCCGCTGCCTGTCTGAGTAGACAATACTGACTTTGGACCAAGGGTCTGATTCAGTACAAGGCAGCTTCATGTATGTGATTTTATAGTTTCCAGCTCAACTAGCCACGGTGACTAAAGGGAACCTCCATATTCAGAGGCACTCAACCTCTCAATATCAGTGCTGAGAGGCAATGTCAGGAGGGAGGCCTATTTTGGAAACTGGTTGGTGACTATGTAAAACAGGATGTTGGACTAGATGGACCACTGGTCTGATCCAGCAGGGCTCTTCCTATGTCCAATCCTAGGCACGTTTAATTAAAGTGATCACAGGAAGCAGCTTTTGGGGGAAAGGGCTTTCTCTTGCCGAATCCGTGGAGGGCTACCGTCAATCCGAGCGGACGATACAATTCTTATAAATGTTGTCTGTCCGGGATACCCAAAGACTTTGGCCCTACAGATGTTTTGCTTGTTAATCAGACTGAGGTTATCAAGATGAGCCTAGTAGGGAGGCCAGATGAAGGTACCGTCCCCGGAGACTAACTTGGCCCATAGGTAGTTCTCCATCTATCTCTAGCCTGGTACAATGGAGCAGGCTTTCTCGGGAGGTGGTGGGCTCTCCTTTTTTGTGGGGGAGGTTTTTAAGCAGAGGCCAGATGGCTGTCTGACAACAATGTTGATTCTGTGAACTTAGGCAGATCGTGAGAGAGAGAGAGAGAGAGAGAGAGAGAGAGAAAGAGCACAGGAAGGGATTGGTCTATGCTCAGCTCTTGTGGTCCTTTCTTACGTGCTCATGGTAATGCCGATCGCCACTTTGGGGTCAGGATGGAGTTTTCCTCCAGGCCAGATTGGCCAGGGATCCTGGAGGCTTTTGCCTTCCTCTGGGCATAGAGCAGGGGTCACTGGGGAAGGTAGGGGGGAGAGGGTAGTTGTGAATTTCCTGAATTGTGCAGGGGGTTGGATTAAATGGCCCTTAAGGTCCCTTCCAGCTCTGTGTTTCTGTGTTTCTACACAGCTAAGAATGAGCTTCCTTTGCTGCTCTGTCACAAACCAGCAGAGGGCGACGTCCCTTAAGGACTTGCGTTCCTTTTTTCTCATTTTTGCTGTTGCCGACCTAAGGGGACCTCTCGATATAGCATCGAGGTGTCCCTGTCTCCTACCCACGCTCTGCAGAGATAACTGGATGATGCGCAAATGGCCAGATGCGGCGACATCACAGCATCACCTCCTCTTTCTTCCTGTCTCATCTAAGTGCTCCAGAACATGTGATGTGATGTCATCGTGCCCTCAGTTTCCCCTGGTTGCAAGGGGACGTTTGTGATGATGCCACATGATGTCACAATTTGGTTGTTTTTCGGGACTCTGCCAGGGGAAAGGAGAGGGGAGGTGTGGGCTACTGCTTTGGGAAGCTGCTTCCATAGCATAAGAACATAAGAAAGGCCCTGCTGGATCAGACCAAGGCCCATCAAGTCCAGCAGTCTGTTCACACAGTGGCCAACCAGATGCCTCTAGGAAGCCCCCAAACAAGACGGCTGCAGCAGCACCATCCTGCCTGTCTTCCACAGCACCTAAGATAATAGGCACTCTCCTCTGATCATGGAGAGAATAGGCATGTATCATGACTAGTATCCATTTAGACTAGTAGCCATGGATAGCCCTCTCCTCCATGAACATGTCCACTCCCCTCTTAAAGCATGCTGGGATACCATAATCATCAGCGCTAGGGTTGCCAACTCTGGGTTGGGAAATACCTGGAGATTTTGGGGGTGGAGCCTGTGGGGGGCAGGGATCTCAGTAGGGTATAATTAGGGTTGCCAACTGCCAGGTATTAGCTGGAGATCTCCTGCTATTACAACAGATCTCCAACCAATAGAGATCAGTCTCCCTGGAGAAAATGGCCACTTTGGCAATTGGATTCTGTGGCATTGAAGTCCCTCCCCTCCCCAAACCCTGCCCTCCTCAGGCTCCGCCCTAAAAACCTCCCGCTGGTGGCGAAGAGGGACCTGGCAACCCTAGATATAATGCTATGGAGTCCACCCTCCAAAGCAGCCATTTTCTCCAAGGCAATTGATCTTGGTTGTCTGGAGGTCAGTTGTAACAGCGAGAGATCTCCAGGTGCAACCTGGAGGTTGGCAACTCTAACTGGCACAAGTGTTTTGCTCTTAGGCAATGATCTAGGGTGAAGAGTGGTTTACTAGAGCTGTACTACACCCATAAACATCCCAACTAAGTTTCTCTTTTGGCGACAGTATCTATTGGCAAACTGGACGGATGGGATAATATTTAGAAAAGCATACATTCTTTAACTGGCTTGCAGATTTACATAAAGGACACTGGGCACACTAAGATAAGGGCACTGGGCACATTAAGATAAGGGCATTGGGCACATTAAGATAAGGACACTGGGCACATTAAGAGCCGCTGCCAGTCTGAGTAGACAATACTGACTTTGATGCACCAAGGGTCTGATTCAGTACAAGGCAGCTTCATGTGTTCATTTATGTGTTCATGTGGTGAGCTCCCCCTCACTGGCAGAGGCTGGACAAACACTTGTCAGGGATGCTCTAAGCTGATCCTGCATTGAGCAGGGGGTTGGGCTAGATGGCCACTATGGCCCCTTCCAACTCTATGTTTCTATGATTCTTTCATCTTTTACACACTGGACTCTGCACATTTCAGAGCCTGCCATTTCCGGTATGAAGCCCCTCCTTCCCCCAGCATGCTGAGGTTTTTTGAAGGAGTCCTTCTTATTCTCTCTCTTTCTCGAGGGGGGGGTTCTGTACAACTCTATATCCACAATATCAAAATGATAAGCCAATAAAAGTAGCTTTGCCCAAACCCATCTCCAACGATCCTATCTTGCAACTGTCGAATATCTCTGCGGTACAAACTGGATCATGATTCAGGTGTGTTGAAATCTTGGGCAAACTGAGATCCTTCAGGAAGTGATGTCTCGCGTGAATCAGCCGCTGTCACTCCTTCCTGGTGGTGGTACTGGGCCAATGTCCTACCTTTGGACTAAATGTGCAAGAGATGCTATTTCTGGATGAGAAGCGGGAGGCGAAGAGTAATCGAATGCATTCATCATGAAAGAGGCCTGGTGATGGTCGGTCATCCTGATTCAGGATTGGGCCGAAACTTCCAGGGTTTCGGCCTCTTCTAAGGATGAGACGAAATTTTGAAATCCGGCTGACTCAGTTTGAAAAATTCTCATTTTTCGATTTCGTTCTCTTCCTTCTGAGAACCCACAAATCTATCTATTCCAACAGGCACCGCTAGACTCCTCCCCATCTGTCACTGAGCTCCATGACGCATAGCAGCCTAAGCATTTTTTTCTGATTGCCTGAACAACAACAAAATTGTTCGGTTCTGTTACACCAAGAATTTCCCCGTCCTGTAATGCCTTCTCAGCATCTATCAGTAAGGCAGCAAAATGTGGATACCCACAAAGTAGGAGCTTCAGCAAAGTTAGGGCACTCCTCAGGTATGCAGAAAGAATATTATTTTGTAAATTAAAAGAGAATCTTCACCCTGCCACCACCCCCAAACCATTATAATGAGAACCGAGCATGCTTACTGCCCTCCAAGAAGCTTGGACTGTTGAGGGCAGTTACGCATTAGTCATTTCATCTCCACTCTCCCTCCCATGATTCTTCAAGAGCCCCCAGAATGTCCATATGAAAAAGCCAATTCCCAGCATTCTGCCTTATTCCATTGTAACCATTCTGACCTGAACGTCCCAGGCTAGCTCGATCTCGGTAGATCTCAGAAGCTAAACAGGGTCTCCCCTGGTTAGTCCTTGGATGGGAGACCACCAAGGAAGGCCAGGGTTGCTATGCAGAGGCAGGCAATGGCAAACCACCTCTGAACATCTCTTGCCTTGAAAACCCTATGGGGTCGCCATAAGTCAGCCGCAACTTGAGGACACTTTCTACCACCACCACCTAGTGAACCCATGAAACAGAACACAAAATGGGACAACACAAGGGAGGGGCCGTGGCTCAGTGGTAGAGCCTCTGCTTGGCACGTCCCAGGTTCAATCCCCGGCATCTCCAGTTAAAGGGACTAGGCAAGTAGGTGATGCGAAAGACCTCTGCCTGAGACCCTGGAGAGCTTACTGGGTGACCCTGGGCCACTCGCTCAGTATATAATACACAAAATATAAAATATAAAAACCTATCAAATAGAGCAGATTACAGCATGGAAGTTTAACTATAAACTCATTCCTGGGTATACAACGCTACAGGTGTCGACTGTATAAACGCACCCTTATTCAGAACGTCCTGAAATCTCTTTCAGGTGTGGAGAATGGAGCAAGAGGCGGTGAATGAAAAGGAGCAGAATCAAAAGGAGGAGAGGGAGGAAGCCCTCATCGAGTTCTACAGCTCCTTCAAAGACCTGTTTGAGTTCTTTTGTCTGAACACCACCATCCATGGCACCGTCCGTCTCGTTTGCTCCAGCCGCAACAAGATGAAGACGGCCTTCTGGGCTCTCCTCTTCCTCGCCAGCTTCGCCATGTTGTACTGGCAGTTTGCGCTCATCTTCAATGAATACTGGAGCTACCCTGTCATCATGACCCTATCGGTTCACTCAGAGCCAAAGATGTTTCCTGCCATCACCATCTGCAACCTGAATCCTTACAGGTAGATGAAAAGGGGCAGTGCTTTATTTTCCACCCTGCTGGCTGGTGGCCAGAGTTCGTTTTCAGGTTGAAAGGACTTAGAAAAAGTCCAAGAACTGAGCTAGGGAATGCCAAGATAGATGTATACATAGGCCCTGCTTGGAAAGGATGAATGGTACACAGGTAGGGTTGTCAACCTCCAGGTACTAGCTGGAGATCTTCTGTTATTACAACTGATCTCCAGTCGATTGAGATCAGTTCACCTGGAGAAAATGGCTGCTTTGGCAATTGGACTCTTTGGCATCGAAGTCCCTCCGCTCCCCAAACCCCGCCCTCCCAAAGCTCTGCCCCCAAAAAACTCTCCAGGTATTTCCCAACCATAGCTGGCAACCCTATATACAGGGATGAATTTTGTGAACTCCCCATTTTCATCTGAAAATTTGAGTTTCTGACCTACCTCCATGCAGGGTGAATTGACGGTGTTAAAATGTCCTGAAGGAAACCAACAGAGCAAGAATTAGCAATGAAATTAGGAGGATAAAAATGCTCCTGATGAATATGAATGAAAACTAAAAGAAATGATAAATTGCTTGTTATTACATCCCTACTGGGAAGGAAGGATCTACTGCTCAAAATGGCTGGTGGGTGTGTTCTGGAGGGCGCCCGAGGGCAGTAGGAGAGTGCCAAATGTTTTCCTGTTCCAGTTTTCAGGTCAAAGCTTGCTATAAATAGAGTTTCCAACCTCCCGGTACTAGCTGGAGATCTCCTGCTATTACAACTGACCTCCAGCCGATAGTGATCAGTTCACCTGGAGAAAATGGCCACTTTGGCAATTGGACTCTATGGCATTGATGTCCCTCCCCTCCCCAAACCCCATCCTCCTCAGGCTCCACCCCAAAAACCTCCTGCCAGTGGTGAAGAGGTACCTGGTAACCCTATCCATAAAACTTAGATATGAGAATGTCCATCTCTTTAATGTCCTTTTTACTGCCGTTAGTTGTTGTTTCTGCTGCCATTTTGACTACATTTTGCTTCTAATTACCGCACCTTCTCCTTCCTGGGCTCATCCTATAGGTGATCATAGCCAATCAAGGATCAGATTGTTAATGGGAAGCCATCACAATACAAAGTCAATTGTTGTTGTTTTTTGGTACTCAAAACCCTTTGCCATTTCTGCCGCTTCCCAGGGTCAACGCTGTCCGGAAAAACATGGCCGAGCTGGATAATTTAACAAGGAAAGAGTTCTTCGACGTGTACGGCTTCCACATTCCGGAGAGTGTACTGGAAGACGATTTGAAGACAGATGATTGGCTGAAGAATCAGACCAGCAAGGTCAACAGCTCTGGCTTCCACCTAAACGAGAGCTTCGGGTTGTTGAGGTTGGGTAGACACAAGGAGAAAGTGGGTTTTCGGCTGGTGAGTTGAACATTTTGGAACTCTGATTTTATTATATTTCGCATTGACTGCGTACTGCACTAAAGAGGAGATGAAAAGCATTGGCGGCCCCAACCTCTGAACTCGCTAGGCTAGGGGTGTCGAACTTATTTGTTACGAGGGCCGGATGTGACATCAGTGTTGCTTGGTTGGGCTGGGCCGTGCCTCGTCAGGCCAGATCTGGACTGGGGAGGGGTGGCTGCCTCTGTTGGCTTGCAGGTTGGATAAGAGCTCTTAAGGGGCTAGATCCAGCCCATGGGTAGGGTTACCAGGCCCCTCTTCGCCACCGGTGGGAGATTTTGGGGCGGAGCTTGAGGAGGGTGGGGTTTGAGGAGGGGAGGGGCTTCAATGTCATCGAGTCCAGTTGCCAAGCGGCCATTTTCTCCAGGGGAACTAATCTCTATCAGCTGGAGATCAGTTGTAATAGCAGGAGATTTCCAGCTATATCCTGGAGGTTGGCAACCCTACCTGTGGGCCATATGTTCGACACCCCTGCGCTAGGTGGTCTTAGGCAAGCCGTTCTCTTTGACCCTCATCCCCACCATCAACATTATGGGAATAACAATACTACCATACCTTACACAGTTATTTTAAGTTAATAACAAGTCAAAGTGAAATGTTTTGCACACACTTTGTGGCTGAGATGGGATCTGAACCCACTACACTATGCTGACTCTCTTCCAAAACCTTGCTAAAATATGTCCAGGTTTTGCCTTTTGAAATGCTCTAGTGGAAGCAAGTTAGAATAGAATAATTTATAGAATAATTTTTGCTGGTCAACAACCAGCAAAATTAGACACTCTAACAAAACAATTCTAAAAGTATATATACAATAAAGGTACCATAAAAAGTACAATAAAAGCATTAAAGTATAACACTAGAGAATGAATACACTAAGTCAGCACTGTACCTCGGTAGACTCTGCCAGCTAAACAGGGAAGATGTTATTCAGGCAAACTTTCACTGCAGATGCTAGAAGTCGCATGAACGGAGCTGGGGTTTTTTGGTAAGAGTCAGACTTTTTCAGGCTTGATTAATCGATTGTTTAGCACTTCCATTTGCAAAGGGACCTCTGCTTCAGTTTAATAATGACTTCTTATTATTAATATGCATGAGACTCCACCAGAAATGAAGAAGTGGGGGCAGAAGAGGGGGCAGAAGAGAAAGAAGAGGAGCGTCATTTGTAATGCCAAAGAGCATTCTGGCAAGCACTAAAAAAAAAAAAAATCTGGTCTCAGATAAGAGCTTAAGCACAGTGTGAAAATGTGCAGAGTTGCACTATTGCCTAAAGCAAAATCTGGAATGAACGTGGTGCAGTGAATGAGAGAGAGAGAGAGAGAGAGAGAGAGAGAGAGAGAGAGAGAGAGAGAGAGAGAGAGAGAGAGAGAGAGAGAGAGAGAGAGAGAGAGAGAGAGAGAGATCTCCCTGCAAGCAGAAAATTAGCAGTTTTCTAGAGTTAGTTTAACTAGCAGCCCCCACTGAAGTGGTACGGTCTGTTCCACATAGGGGTGAGTGGATCAAATGTAAAACAGTGATGTTTTATCGAGTGGCATAATAAGGATTCCTTCATGCCAGCAGAAAAACACACAAAAAGAATCTCGATATAGCTATATGTCAAGACTGCTTTTTTACAGAGTTTTATCTACTTGCAAGTGTGTCTCAGAAACAATGGGGGGGGGAGGACTGCAGATGAACTGCGAATCTCTATCCAACTTTGTATTATAGTCACTTACTATTTCTCTTCTCTTCTTCCCCCAGTGCAACGAAACAGGCGGAGAATGCTACAGAAAAGTGTATCTATCCGGGGTTGATGCCCTCCGGGAATGGTACCGTTTTCACTACATGAATATCATGTCTCAGGTCCCGCCAGTCAACTTTTCCAACAATGAGCAATGCCCTGGGGGCATCCAAGACTTGGTCTATTCTTGCCGGTACAATCAACAACGTTGCCCGCCCAGGTAACCCACTCTTGGATATGGCAGCTTGTTATGTCAGTAAAAGTATTTTATGGATGCATGTTCTCTTTCATTTTGGAATAGAGGAAACACCTGTGATTCCAAAAGTCAACTTGAGCAAATGTAGCCCTTCCTTCCTTCCTTCCTTCCTTCCTTCCTTCCTTCCTTCCTTCCTTCCTTCCTTCCTTCCTTCCTTCCTTCCTTCCTTCCTTCCTTCCTTCCTTCCTTCCTTCCTTCCTTCCTTTCTTTCTCTTCTAGCCCTGATAGTTGTGAATGTCGAATGTGAGCAACACGCAGTGAAATCTCAGCCACAGGGGAGGCTGAATAAGATTTCCAAGGATTGCTCTCACTCTGACTTGACTTTGTGGCAGTATGATATCTTCATACCGGCTTCACAATTCCAGATCAGTTAGATCATGTAGAGGGTTTTATTCGACCTCTCTAAAGCAACTGCTGAGAAGAACATCATATTGGATTGAACCACAGCAAAAAGCATGATGCTATGAAAGGTTTTTGTTTTTTTTAAAAAGGCATTAAAATTGTTTTTTAAAAACAATTTGGGCTTCTCTGAAGTCCTTTTTGTACTGAAAATTCTGGCGGATCTATCTACTGAGCTATCACATTTGTATCCCAACCTTTCTCCAAAAAGACCAGGGCACCCTCTCACACACCCCTTTTCTCTACAGAACAACCTCATGATGTAATTTAGAATGAAAGATAACTGACACAAAGCCATTGAACTTCATGATTGAGGAGGAATTTGAATGCACATCTCGCCAGACTAAGGGAGCAATTTAAAAGCAGGTCCACTCAGAATCTCACTCAGATGGGGCTTACTCTTAGGAAAGTGTCCTTAGCATTCTCCACTTGTGGGCCAGTGCAGTGTAGTGCATAGGGTGGCAGATTAGGACCCTGAGCAACAAGAGTTCGAATCTCCGCTTCTACCATGGAAGTTCACTGAGTGACCTTGGGCTCATCGCAAACTCTTTGCCTAGCCTACCTCACAGGGCTGGTGGTGTGAGAAGAGGGGAGAATGGTTTTCTCAGCCGTTGTACGTCCCAACTGCTGGAAGAAAAGGGGGATAGACATAAAGAGCTACCCATGCATGCGCCATTCCTGCCCCTCTACCACACTGCCACTGCCGATGTTCTTTGCTTAGCCTGACCCCCGGGTGCACCCTACCAGTCCCTCAGGAGCAGAGCTAACTCCTTGAAGCAACACCCCAGGGCGTTGGCGGTGTTTCCTCCCACTGGGATCAATTTAAGCTGTCCAAAGGGGAATTCCTCGGGATCACTGTCTGTGCCTGCTGATGCCCGTGTGTCCTGAAGCAAAGGGCAGGCCGAAGACAGTCCCGGTGCCACCCAGCCCTCGCCAGCTCTCTTTGTGTTCAGCACGGCAGCTGGTTGAGAACAATCTGATAAAACCAGTGTGAACCTGTCCACGCCAGGTTAAATAACCTCTCCTTACTCTTGCCCTGGAGGGTTGCCCTGGGAGCATCGCGGGTACATTGCAAAACGGTGCAGGAAGGAGCGCGGGCTATGGGGAGGGAAAGGCAGGCAGGTGAATTCCCCGTGATTGCGGTTTCACTGGCTGAATCGACAGATAACCTTTTGCAATCCAGCACAACGCCTTTAGCTTATCCCACCGGCAGGCTGCTTGCAGCAAGAATGACAGCCAGCTTTTCCTGCTGAGTCGCGGCATAACTCTTGCCTACTCAACTGTACGCTACTGTAATCTCCTCCATGTTCCAGCCAATTCAGAACGGCGAGTCTAAGCCAGTAGACTTCAGCCTCTTCAGACCCAGGGTCAATCTTCAGCCCGCAATTGGGGTCCAACCTGCCAAGTCTGGGTTGGGAAATTCCTGGACATTTGGGGGGTGGAAAATGGAAAGGGCAGAGTTTGGGGAAATGAGGGACTTCAGCAGGGCGCAGTGCCATAGAGTTTACCATCCAAAGCAGTCATTTTCTCCAGGGGAAATGTTCTCTGTCGTCTGGGGATCACTTCTAACGCCAGGAGATCTTCAGGCTTAACCTGGAGATTGGCAGTCTTAGGGTCCACACTGACATTTTTAAACTTGACATGCCTATCTCTCTCCCTCTCTTTCTCCTTATCCTTCATTTGCCTATCTTCCTCCATCTCTTAAAAAATGAAGAAGCAAAAGTCCAGGCCGACCTTGATTTGCCTTAAAGGAGAAGTCATAACGAGGCAAGACATTTACAATAGTAAGCGTAGGTTGACGGCATGTTTGCATTGGAGAGGAGTAGATTTTTTTTTCTCCCTCTGTTCCCTGCTTGTTTCATAATGCCAGTCTACACTGCATTCCATTCCTCTTCTCACTCTTAAGTAGGAGAACTTCTGAAATTAATTCCAGATCCAGGACATGTGCTGCCGCCTTCATTCCATTGGTATCTTCCATAAAGCTTTGAACAAATGAAGCTGCCTTATACTGAATCAGACCCTTAGTCCATCAAAGTCAGTATTGTCTACTCAGACCGGCAGCGGCTCTCCAGGGTCTCAGGCAGGGGTCTTTCACATCACCTACCTGCCTAGTCCCTTTAACTGGAGATGCCGGGGATTGAACCTGGGACCTTCTGCATGCCAAGCAGATGCTCTACCATTGATCCACAGCCCCTTCTCCCCCTCCCCCTTACCAATGCAGGTATGCAATGATAACACACCAAAAAGAGGTGGCAAGACCAACCCTAAACCTATCAGTAACCTAATTAAGATTCTTCTTGTGCATCGGTAAATGGTATATGATGAGGAGCACAGAACAATGAAACTCAGGTGTGTAAAGAGAAACAGTGTTACTGTAGGTGTAGCACACCTTAGATTGGGGTAATGATCCAGCAGCAGATCTATCATGATCCACCATTTGAATATCAATGACTTCAGATAATTTGATTTGTTAATATCAAGAGTCATCACATAGCATGGCTAGCGGTAAGGATGAGTCAAATTTTCATAGGTGCGCATCTTCAATGTGAAGGGGGGGTGAACACCTGAAAAAAATAAGGTAAAGGTAGTCCCCTGTGCAAGCACCGGGTCATTACTGACCCATGGGGTGACATCACATCCCGACGTTTACTTGGCAGACTATGTTTATGGGGTGGTTTGCCATTGCCTTCCCCAGTTGTCTACACTTTACCCACAGCAAGCTGGGTACTCATTTTACTGACTTTGGACGGATGGAAGGCTGAGTTGACCTTGAGCTGGCTACCTGAAACCAATTTCCATCACGATCGAACTGAGGTCATGAGCAGAGCTTTTGACTGCAGTACTGCAGCTTACCACGCTGCGCCACGGGGCTCTTACCCGCACACCTGAAATAGTCTCTAAAAGACCCCCAGACCTCAAGTTTTTAGCATCAGTCTGTTTCTATCCATTGCCCCTCTTGACACCTCTATTGGTGCCATTAAATAAAAGAGGGTGGCGGTTCCCTCCCCCATACAAGCTATATAAGCTAGCCAGTCAGGGATCACCCAGCCAGCATGGCGACAACATGGTTAGGGCCCGTCTCAAATTTCTCACCCCTGTTGTTTAGACCCCCAAATCCCAGTTTCAATTTCACTGCTCACGTCTGCAAACTGAACCCATGACGCTTTGCAAATAAGGAACAACCGTCTCGCTCCTCAACATAGTGCCATACAGCCAGAGTTAGCTATATGGTACAAAATTGGGATACCTTTATGCTACAAAATCAGCCAACTACAAATAAACAGCATAGGCCTTTAAAAGAGGCAGCCAGGCCGTCTTCTCTTCTCTTCTCTGAAGCTTTCTCCTTTGAAAAAGGAAAAGAATAAAATACAAGCTTCAAGCCATATAGATTACTATTCTTCCACTTACCTTTCTTTTGTGATGTACTCATTGTTCATATCTCCTGCAAGAGATTAAGAAAATACCATGTGTTGGTCTTAATATTTCTATAGTATGTGATGCATATTTGTGTATTGCTCTGTCTGTGAATATGTGTTATTGACATATATTTTGTGGTTGTTTTTTGGCTTATGTTTATTTGTAGCTTGCAGAGTTAGCTATATGACAACATCCCAGTGCTGAATCAGATTGAAAGCAATGCTCACTGCTCTTGCTTTGAAGGGGAGACTAGTCTCACAGCCCTAGAAAATGAATCCTCCCCCTTCTACCCCAGCCCTGGGTATGTTTAGCCTGAAGAGGAGAAGACTGAGAGGGGATATGAAACCATCTTCAAGTACTTGAAGGGCTGTCATATAGAGGAGGGTGCCGAGTTGTTTTCTGTTGCCCCAGAAGGTCGGACCAGAACCAACGGGTTGAAATTAAATCCAAAGAGTTTCCATCTAGGCATTAGGAAGAATTTTCTAACAGTTAGAGCGGTTCCTCAGTGGAACAGGCTTCCTTGGGAGGTGGTGAGCTCTCCTTCCCTTGAGGTTTTTAAGCAGAGGCTAGATGGCCATCTGTCAGCAATGCTGATTCTATGACCTTAGGCAGTTCATGAGAGGGAAGGCATCTTGGCCATCTTCTGGGCACGGAGTAGGGGTCACTGGGGGTGTGTGGGGGAGGTAGTTGTGAATTTCCTGCATTGTGCAGGGGGTTGGACTAAATGACCCTGGTGGTACCTTCCAACTCTATGATTCTATGATTCTAGTTATTGGTACCCACTGATACCTGCAAGACCTTTTGCCTACAAGAATTCTAGCTGTTGAATAACCAATGACCCAGCCATCTGATGAAACGTGGCTTAGGCGCATTGCAGTGCGTGGCTTTCCTTTGCCATGCTTTCATGTGGCTTCTTGCCATCACTCATACCGGCTCTATCTGCCCTGCCGAGGACATGATGTAACTGTACCAGTTGTTCTTTTGGCACAGCCAAAGTGGTAGATATCAGCCACTACCCAGGTCTGTTTCCAAACATGAAGCAAAGGAATCCTAACCACAGAACTTTGGGCGATAAAGGCCGAACAAATGTTTGCCTAAGCAGCAGCGACGACTAATTTTATGTACTTTACAATCTCCAGAGGTGGAGTTCTTTTGATCTGTTCTGTTCTTTATCGAGGAAAAAATCGCTCATAAAAGTAGCAACCGTATCGTAATTATATTTAATAGGGGGGTTGGAACATTCACTAGCGGTTTGGTCATCCGAGAGGATTCTGAATTTCTTATCCTTGCCGGTTCGACTCAAAAGATCCCAGTTTCGGTTTTGTTTGTCTCTTGTGAGAATCCCTTTTTCACCCCATTCTGTTTTCTAACATGGGATCTTTCTTGTTGGGCTGTGGCATATAAATGGCACAGAATGTCGCAGCGTTATAAAAATGGCATTAAAATGCCACTATAAGAGACAGGCGCAATGAAACTGGGCAGAGCAAATCCAATAACAAACATCCCATTTAAAATAAAAAGAAACAGAAATGGCCACATCTGCTCATGCGGATTCGTTATATTTTTATCCTGCTTCTCTGTAAAAGAGAAAGAGCTCTCTAAAGCAACTCAGAGGAATTTAAAATCTGATCCAATTGAAATTTTTAATGCAATACAGTCTTCTGCTAGTTGAGAGGGTGGATCTAGAATCCTCTGGCAAGAAGTCATTGGGAGTGTTCTTTTAATTTTCCTGCATTGTGCAGGGGGTTGGGCTAGATGACCCTGGTGGTCCCTTCCAACTCTGTGACTCTATGATTCTATGTCTGTGCGCTTCGCTTGGTGTGATATTCTTACATTTTTTCCTCCCCTTTCTCTTCTTTGGCTACAGGGACTGCAGCCACTTCCACCATGCCATCTATGGAAGCTGCCTCACTTTTAATGGTAACGGGACAGATAATTTGTGGGAAGCATCCAAGCCCGGAATACTTTACGGTATGTACCTGGAAGGAGAGTGGCTGCCAGCACTTCCTGTCTTATGTTCATGAAGGTGTAAATACATGTGAAATCTTCTCCTTCAATGCCATAGAGTCCAGTGGCCAAAGCGGCCATTTTCTCCAGGTGAACTGATCTCTATCGGCTGGAGATCAGTTGTAATAGCGGGAGATCTCCAGCTAGTACCTGGAGGTGGGCAACCTTAGATGCGCTCCCCCCCCAAGGCCCTTTGATGCTGTGCACAATGATGTAAGAGGTATCTATGTAAGTGGGAGGTCTTATACATATCAGGATCTGCAGGGTTAGGGTTATAATAGCTGGCTACCCAGGGAGATCTAGAGCAACCTGTCTTTTTAACATGCTCTCAGATAAGGACGTGGAGTTAACCTTTAAAGTGGCCAAATTTGGATGGCGAACTATGAAGACTAGACAAGCATGGGTTGAACTTAATGGATGAGCGACTCTATATTTATATTAACTGTAATTATATATCTTATTTTAAAATCATGTTCTTAATGGCTCTCCTATGAGTGAGTGACTATTTTTGACAAGCATTTATTGGCGCATATAGTTGTTATCTTTTTACTATGTATACCTTTTATTTGCTGGTCTTGGACCATATTAAAGTTATTGATTGATTGATTGTTCCTGGGATCTGCAGGGGGACAACTGAGAGGAACTGGCCTGAGCCACAAGCTGATGTCACTTCCTGTTTGTTCTGAACACGCTCTTCTGTTCTTCTCCCCTTTCCCCCTCTCTGCTCCTTTTTGCTCCCAGGTCTGTCTCTCATTCTAAAGGTTGAGCAAAAGGATCACATCCCCCTGCTGTCCACCAAGGCGGGCGTGAAAGTCATGATCCACAAGCACAACCAGTCGCCATTCCTGGAGCACGAAGGATTCGATATTCGGCCGGGGATTGAGTCCACCATCGGGATTAAACAGGTGGGCTTTTCCATCTCAGACGAGGACTTCTCAGAGCAGAAAGGAAACTGGCAGGGAGGGGAGTCTGAAATTCTCATCCCGGATGTTTTGACCTCAGGTTTCGACCTCGTTTCGATTTTGCTACTCCCTTGTGCAAACTGAAACTGCAATTCTTCGTTTTCATGCTACGATCAGTTCCCGTGCACTGAATTTCCCCCCACAAAATATACACATTTTCCATTATTCATCAAGAAATCGTTGTTACATTATGTTTAGGGTTGCCAACCTCCAGGTACTAGCTGGAGATCTCCTGCTATTACAACTGATCTCCAGCCGGTAGAAATCAGCACCTGGAGAAAAATGGCCACTTGGACAATTGGACTCAAGGGCATTGAAGCCCCTCCCCTCCCCAAACCCCGCCCTCCTGATGCAACAGTTAAGGAGAGGTTATCTGTCAAGTGCTGTTCTATTCATTTTAAGTGTGACTAACTAACCACGAGAGGGTCTTTGAGACCCCTGAAGTGTTAATTGCAGACTCCAGATACCATCCTATGTAATGCACGCCTGTACTGTATGTGACAATTCTTAATGCCAATTCGCATTATTGCCAACCTCCAGGTGGTGGCTGGAGATCTCCCGCTATTATAACGGATCTCCAGGCAACAGAGATCAGTTCCCCTGGAGAAAATGGCCGCTTTGGCCATTGGACTCTATGGCATTGAAGTCTCTCCCCTCCCCAAACCCCGCCCTCCTCAGGCTCCGCCCCCAAATCCTCCAGGTTTGTCCTAACCTGGAGCTGGTAACCCTAATTATGTTTCAAGTATAAATTCTGTAAAATTGCATAGAAAACTGTACTTGATGCATGCCATGCAAACGAAGCACTAAATACAGCACTGGTCCTGTTGGCTGGGGAGAACGTACTCTATGGTATTATACCCCTTCCGAGGCTCCACCTCCAAATCTCCAGGAATTTCCCATCCCAGTGTTGGCAATCCTTGGTGAGACAGAAAGAGTCTCAAACTTGGTCTAACTTGTTTTGTAATGTTACCTTGGGCTGTGCAAAACTCCAGATCTCTGGTCTGAACCACCTGGTGATACTCTCTTGACTTTCTATGACTTCACAGGTCGAGGTAACTCGCTTAAATGGACTTTACGGCGACTGTACCACTGATGGAAAGGACGTGAACGTCACTCTCATCTACAACAGCCATTATACGCTGCAGGTACTGGCCCAGCAGAGGGCCCGCTTGCCAAGCTGTCCTGTTCCTTTTTACACCCCCTCCCCTACACCTGGATCGAAAGACCACCAAGAAGTTATAAATGATCTGGTTGGCTCTTTCGACTTCAGTCCCCACCCTTTGCCTCCTTAGCATTGCTCCACAGATCCAGATTCCAGGGCTTCTTGGCCTAACAGTGGTGCATGGTTACTTTCCCTCCCTAACTCTCCCTTTCCTCTAGTCTCCCTCAGTTCCAGTCCTCTTCCGATCCTGCCTCCTTCATATCTCTACCCCCTCCTATTTAGGGTTGCCAGGTCTCTCTTTGCCAGTGGCGAAGAGGGACCTGGCAACCCTAACCACTATCCTCTAAGGTTGCCACCTCCGGGTGGTGAAATACTTGGAGATTTTTGGGGAGGAGCCTGAGGAGGGTGGTGTTTGGGGAGGGGACTTCAATGCCATAGAGTCCAATTGGCAATGTGGCCAATTTCTCTAGGTGAACTGATCTGTATCGGCTGGAGATCAGTTGTAATAGCAGGAGATCTCCAGGTTAGAGTTGCCAGGTCCCTCTTCGCCACTGGTGGGTGGTTTTTGGGGCAGACCCTGAGGAGGGCGGGGTTTGGGGAGGGGAGGGACTTCAATGCCATAGAGTCCAATTGCCAAGGCATCCATTTTCTCCAGGGGAACTGATCTCTTAGCTGAAGATCAGTTGAAACAGCAGGAGATCTCCAGCTAGTACTTGGAATTTGTCAATACAAAACGTAGTGCAAGCAATATCTATAGGTGAGCGACAGTCAAACAAGAGAGCATTATACAAAATTATCAAAAGACAAGTCAAAGAACAATATATACAACAAATTTATATCTAATGTTTCTCTTTGAGTCTTAAAGACTTTCCAGTACAATTTCAGTCTTTGTAAGAGCTGGTCCCGAAAGTAAAAAGAATTCTTACAGATTTTCCAAGAGTCCAAGTGGGAAATCAGACTTTTATATCCACTGGCTATGTGCTGCAGGTGTTTCCAAAGGAGACCAAGCTGGCACTTATAGTAGAATGGAAACGTCTTCCAGGTAATAGACGCTTTCACCAATGATGGCTTCTTCAGCCTTGTTGTTTTCTTAATGCTACCTTGTTGATTTCTTAATGCTTCCACCAGACTACTATGTAGCATTAAGAAAACAACAAGGCTGAAGAAGCCATCATTGGTGAAAGCGCCTATTACCTGGAAGATGTTTCCATTCTACTATAGTGCCAGCTTGGTCTCCTTTGGAAACACCGGCAGCACATAGCCAGTGGTTATAAAAGTCTGATTTCCCACTTGGACTCTCGGAAAATCTGTAGGAATTCTTTCTACTTTCGGGACCAGCTCTTACAAAGACTGAAATTGTACTGGAAAGTCTTTAAGACTCAAAGAGAAACATTAGACATAGATTTGTTGTATATATTGTTCTTTGACTTGTCTTTTGATATTTTTGTATGATGTTCTCTTGTTTGACTCACCTATAAATATTGCTTGCACTACGTTTTGTATTGACTATCTCCATTTGAACATATGTATAGAACTGAGCCTTGTGTGGATTGTTTTTGCATAGTAGCCTATTAGCATCGCACTGTGAATTGTTTTGAAGTACCTGGAATTTGGCAACCCTACCATCCTCACCCTCGCCTCCCCTTCAGTTCTGGTTGATGTGACTCTCTGGTGCCGTCCTACTAAGCGCTGGCCTCTGCCCACTAGCCATAAGGACAAGAGACCTACTAACAGTTCCATTTTTTTCTCTGTCTCTCTTTCCCCTCTCACAGGCTTGTCTGCATTCCTGCTTCCAGCGGCTGATGATTAAAAACTGCGGCTGTGGATATTATTACTACCCGTTGCCTCCTGGGGAGGAGTACTGCAACTACAACAAGCACCCTGCCTGGGGTAAGGGCACGCATGACTGGAAGAGTACGGGACCATCTGATTTGGCTGCCGAGCTGCCCGGTTTCACATATTTCAGTCCCCGCAACGATACGGGCGGCCAGTCGGCGAGGTGGAGCAGAAGGCCTCTGTACTTTGCCAGGTTCCGCTAGCTGATCAGCTGGGTGCTGTTCTTTAGCTCCTCAGTTCTACTCCCTGAGTAGGGTTGCCAGGTCCCTCTCTGCCACTAGCGGGAGGTTTTTGGGGCGGAGCCTGAGGAGGTCAGGGTTTGGGATGGGGAGGGACTTCAATGCCATAGAGTCCAATTGCCAAAGCGACCATTTTCTCCAGGGGAACTGATCTCTGTTGGCTGGAGATCAGTTGTAATAGCAGGAGATCTCCAGCTAGTACCTGGAGGTTGCATAGTACCTGGAGGTTGCCAACCCTACTCAGGAGACCTGGTCTGCCCAAGAACCGTGAGTAGGATTGCCAGCTCTGGAGATTTTGGGGAATGATGAGGCTTGGAGAGGGGAGGGGACCTCAGTAGGGTAGACTGTGACGTGACCCAATTGTCCTTAGAGTCCAATGAAGACAATAAGGAGGAGGTTAGATTAAACCTAAGCAGTTCTTTAATTGGCCAAGTGAAGAGCTGGGTGGACAGACCGCAAAATACAGAAGCGGAAAGTTGCCACACCAAACAAAGAAAGGGCTTCATTTTTATACCTAGGATCAGAAGGCAGGTATATTGCCTTACAAGGAGACAGATCATATAACACAAGCAGGGAAAAAGAAAGCATCTCACTTCAAAGGGAGAGTTCCCTGTTATCAAACCAGGGATGCTTGTCCTTGGATCCCAGAGGCCCCGAAAAAAAGGGGGGTAGAGAGAGAGAGATCCGTCGGCAGCTCTTTCGCCTCATGGTGCCAATGTGTTTGTATTTTCTGGGCACAACAACTGCCCTAGAATCCACCTCCAAAGCTGCAAACCCTAAGCATGATGCCCTCATGAAATCAGGCCTGCAGTTAGGGTTGCTGACCCTGGGTTGGGAAATTCCTGGATACATGGGGAAGGACCTCAGCGGAGTATAATACCATAGAGTCCACTCTCCAAAGCAATAGGGGCTTCTTGTTTCAGTAGCATGGCTCTGCATTAACTTGAATCCCTCTGCCACTTTATTAAGCGGAACTTCTAGGGTTGTCATCTCCGGGTTGTGAAATACCAGGGGATCATAGGGGTGGAGCCAGGAGAGGGTGGGGCCTAGGGTTGCCAGATTGAGAAATACCTGGAGATTTTGGGGGTGGAGCCTGAGGAGGGTGGGGTTTGGGGAGAGGAGGGACTTCAATGGCATATAATGCCATAGATTCCACCTTCCAAAGTATTTTTGGAAGGATACTCACTTTGTATCCCTTAAGGAACCTGTTACAGTCTTTGTAAGAAGCTGTGCACCTGGTCTGCTTTAAAATTCTTAAGACTACTGTACTACAGATCTTTATGAAAATTTAGTATAGCAAGACCATGTATCCATATGAGGAACTTATTAATCTTCATTGAAGTGAACACATACACTTATGGTGAAATATGTGGGACTGAAGAAGACTCCGAAACTATCGTATCCCAGCATTCCATCTTGTTCTTCAGTCATATGAACATCCATTGAACATCTACCTGCATTTAGGATACAAAATAAAAATAAAAATATATGCCTAGATTGCTGTATATGCTTATGGCAATTTATGTACATAGCACTTCACTAATGTGATTTGTCACTTCTGTATATAGCACTTTGCTGTTATTGTTTGGTTGGTTTTCCAATACAAACTGTTTTTGCAGGTATCTCAGCATATTCTTGTACTAATTTCCTAACCTATGGTAACAGTATAGAGATGTTTGTTTTTGTTGGTTACCACCTAGAAGCTGGCAACCTCAGCAGGGTATGACGCCATACAGTCCACCCTCCAAAGCAGCCATTTTCTTTAGGGGAAGCTGATCTCTGTAGTCTGGAGATCCGTCGTAATTCCAGGAGATCTCCAGCCCCCACCTGGAGGTTGGCAGCCCTAGACTGCTCCCATCAGTTTGGCCCAATCAGAGTACCTAACGCTCCAAGGGGAAAGCGGTTCTCTTCAGACATGTACAGCAATGCAGGCAGATAGAGGAAGAAAGGCAAACGGCACCAGCCTTTACTTCCTGTTCCCTCTTGAAAGCACCATATAAGTGGCGGAACTGTGGTGTGGATAGTCAGAGCCATTGTACCCACCCCTGCATCTCTCTGGCGCAAGCTGTGTCAACTGGAAACAGGAAGTGCCAAGCAAATTGTATCCCATTAGATACAGGAGATACAGCCAGTCAAAGTGGATTTAGATGGAAACAGGAAGAGCCACCAAACTATATTCACATGCGACCAGGAAGTGGCAATAAAACCATATTGTTGGTCTGGGACCCCCTGGGTTGATGGTTCTAAGCCAAATTCAGGTTTCCAGCTTCCTTCTCCTGACCACATTCTTTCTTCTTCCCTCAGGTCACTGCTTTTACCTACAGTACGATCAGTTTGCCAATCACAAACACAGCTGCTTCCAAAAATGCCGAAAGCCTTGCCAGTGAGTGCAGAAACACTTTCGTTCTTTTGACCGGCAGAGCCTTGGCTCATTTCGCTGGGTGTCGTACCCCCATGCTCCTGTCCTAGGGTTGTCAGCCTTCAGCTGGAGCCTGGAGTTCTCCTGGAATTATAACGGATCTCCAGACTACAGAGATCAGTTCCTTGGAGAAAATGGCAGTTTTGGAGGGCAAACTCTATCGTCTACTAGGGTTGCCAGGTCCCTCTTTGCCACCGATGGGAGATGTTTGGGGCGGAGCAGGGTTTGGGGAGGGACTTCAATGCCATAGAGTTCAATTGCCAAAACGGCCATTTTTCTCCAGGTGATCGGATCTCTATTGGCTGGAGATCAGTTGAATTAGCAGGAGATCTCCTGCTACTACCTGGAGGTTGGCAACCCTAATCGTATACCATAGACTCTAGGTGAAATCCCTCCCCAGATTTCCCTCTCCATAGGGACAGCCCCCAAATCTCCAGGAATTTCCTATGTCTGGGTTGTCAACCCTACGGACTGTCATCTCCTGGTCACCTTCAAAGTTAAAAGACCGTCCAAGAGCGCATACGGGGTGTACATAATTAGAGGAATCAAGCCACTGTGGAGCTGGGCCCATCTCATTTTGGTCAGTCTTCCCTGAAGGTCATAAGAACGTAAGAAAAAGCCCTGCTGGATCAGACCGAGGCCCATCAAGTCCAGCAGTCTGTTCAACAGTAGCCAACCAGGTGCCTCTAGGAAGCCCACAAACAAGACAACTGCAGCAGCACCATCCTGCCTGTGTTCCACAGGACCAAGCTCAGGGGATACTTATTCTGCTGGTTTCCAGCACATGCCTAGCATTGATTGGCTAGCCTTCTCATAGCACGCATTGGCTAGCCTTCCCATAGCACTGATTGGCTAGCCTTCTCATAGAACTGATTGGCTAGCCTTTGTGATGTCAGAAAACCACTTGTTTTCTCTCCAGAGCAGTTGTTCATAATTTTTTTTTGGGGGGGGGACAGATGTGATATTCTAATGTTCTAAAAAGGTGCTGCACTAATATTTAAATCAAACACATTTGAATCAAACACCATGCTCGGTGTTAGAACAAACCAATTGAAGCATGGGTGAAGGGCAAAGAGGAAATCAGTATTAGATTCAGAGGCAAGCATGCGTGCTACTTAAGATGAATCTCACTAAAGATGAGTCTCATTAAAGCAAGGGAAAGAAACCCTTGAGGTTCGTACATACATACATCCTTATCCTAAATAAGAATTCTCAGAATCACAAAACAGTCCCCAGGGTTATTTGAGGAAGACCCACCGAGTTTCAAATTAATTCAAGTGTACAGAGATGTGAATGAGAATGTATTAGATTTGAAGTACTGAATTCAGATAATTCTCATTCTTTTTTCCTTCTGCTCTTGGCAGGGAGACTTGGTACACACTTGCCGCAGGATACGCTAAGTGGCCATCGGCTAATTCAGAGGTAATTTGATCTCCCCTCTTATTTGCCATGGCAACCCTTAGCAGGTAACCCATTCACCCAGTTCAAATTGGGGGTAGGGTTGCCAGGCCTCCTTGCCACCGGTGGGAGGTTTTTCGGGCAGAGCCTGAGGGGTTTGGGGAGGGGAGGGACTTCAGTGCCATAGAGTCCAATTGCCAAAGTGGCCATTTTCCCCGGGTGAACTGATCTCTATCAGCTGGAGAGCAGTTATAATAGCAGGAGATCTCCAGCTAGTACCTGGAGTTTGGCAACCCTAATGAGGGGGCACACCCATATAAAAATCCATCCAAGACTGAACGTACGAAGCTGCTTTATACTCTGCCAAATGACTCCTCCATCTGTAGCGGTACTCTCCATTCCGAGATCTCATGCATGTGAAGGCCTTTCCCACCTTTAACTGTGATGTCTGAATTTGAACCTGGGACCTTCTACATGCAAAGCAGGTGCACTGAGACACATCTCCTTCCCGCTTTATCTCCCTATACCTGTTGCCACAGTTTGATGACAATTCCAAGGAGAGCAAATTCGAGTAACCATTTTCTCTCATGTGTCTTGTATTCCAGAAATGGATTCACAAAGTTTTGAAAGAGCAGTACAACTACAGCATGGCCACCGAAAGGTTAATTTCAAGCTTTTTTTTTAAACTGTGGGGGGTGGGGAGAGGGGGACTGATCCCTCTGTTTTTTTGCAGACCTCGGGTTATTGGGCAAATTAGTTGAAAATCCCAATTCCACTGCAACCCCTTGATAATTCTGGCACAAAGAGGATTTAATCGTTGCTGATCACCTTCTTTCCTCTGTTTCAGGAAAGACATTGCCAAAGTCAACATTTTCTACGAGCATCTGGATTACTATTCGTTGGACGAAACTCCTGGATACGATGTGAGTCGGCAGTTCTTGTATCTTTGTAGGGTGTCCAACCTCCAGGTATTAGCTGGCGATCTCCTGCTATTACAACAGATCTCCGGCCGATAGAGATCAGTTCCCCTGGAGAAAATGGCCGCTTTGGCCATTGGACTCTATGGCATTGAAGTCCCTCCCCTCCTCAAACTTTATGGCAACATAAAGTGTGAAAAGATACAAATGGACTAAAGGAGCTGAGGGTAAACATGCTCCAACTCCAGAATTAATTGTGGAAATTCTCTTACTTAGAGCAAGATCTGAGACAGGTAGAATATAGCACGGCACGAAATTATAGAACAATAAAGGAATGGAACAGCAGAAATGTACTAATCTCTGCCCTGTTAATTTCATTTGTTTTATGTACTTCCTTTCCTTTCCTTTCTGCTGAAAACCACAGTGGTTTGCAACGACGACGAAACACCCATAAAATACAAACCACAATATAAAACTGCTACATAAATATCTATGAACAAACAGAACACCAATAAAACTTGTGCTTTCTGCCTTCCCAGAACCCTTTCCACAATGATTGCTTGGGATAAGAATGTATGAATATTTACCCGTTTTCACACTTTGCTATTGTGAAGTTGGTCTTTTCACCCATTTTTTGCCGCTAGCGTTCCCAGTTCATTTGTTTATGTTAGATCATTTTAATGTCACTTTTTATGCTATTGGCACATAAACAGGCATCAGCGTTAACAACAATAGTCCTGTTGAATGTTGTTACTTAGTAAGTCAGTGCCCTGACCTGGATAGCCCAGGATCGCCTGATCTTGTCGGATCAGGCAAAAGGCAGATTCAGACATCCCTAATGCCCCTTGGGGCGGGAAGGCACCATGGTATAGCCCAATCTCATCAGATCTCGGAAGCTAAACTGGGTCAGCCCTGGCTAATATTTGGATGGGAGACCACCTCTGAATGTCTCTTGTTTTGAAAACCCTACTGGGTCGCCATAAGTCAACTGTGACTTTCACCATTTTCCGCTCACACAGAGAGCTGAAAATACATTTCCCGGAAGGATCGAGACAAGGCATTGGTAGGGTTGCCAACCTCCAGGGAGTAGCTGGAGAACTCCCACTAATACAACTGAGCTCCAGCCAAGAGAGATCAGTTCCCCAAGGTGCTTCTGAAGGAAGATGAAACAGTGATGCAGGGGAGTAGTGAGCAGAAAAGCAGATCGGAACGGCCCTTAGAGATACTCTGGTGCTCCACAAAGGCAGCCAGAAGGCCCGGCCTAGCAGTATGTGTAATCAGGCCTGGCCAGAGATAACCAAAGGGTTGCCTCAGAAATGGAGTCATGTTGGGATCCAGGAGGCCAAAATTGGCCCTTCCTTCCTTCATCAAGTAGCCCTGAATGACTTAGCACAAGGAGCATCAGTTTGCCAACTAGGACGCTCCTGGGTTTGAATCCTGGCAACATAGAAAACTAGCCCATTAGAGGAAAATCATTCTCCCCTAGCCCTCTTTCTATTATTCTAGATGGTGTAGTGGTTAAGAACCGTGGTTTGGAGCGGTGGACTCTGATCTGGAGAACCGGGTTCGATTCCCCACTCCTCCATATGAGCGGCGGACGCTAATCTGGAGAACCAGGTTGGTTTCCACGCTCCTCCATATGAAGCCAGCTGGGTGACTTTGGGCTACTTACACTCTCTCAGCCCCACCTGCCTTACAGGGTGTCTGTTGTGGGGAGGGGAAGGGAAGGTGATTGTAAGCCGGTTTGATTCTTTCTTAAGTGGGAGAGAAAGTTGGCATATAAAAACCAACTCTTCTTCTTCTTCTAAAATAAAACCATGTGAAATAAGCTCAACTCTGGGGACTAGCTGTTTTCGTTTGTGACACTGGTCCAATACAGTCCACTGCCCACTTTTGAAACACGGGAGCTTGTAAAAGGAACGTCACCCCTAACCGTTGGGTCTGTTTCGCTCCCCCCTTAGGCGACACTGGCAATGTCCAACATGGGAAGTCAGTGGAGTCTCTGGTTCGGCTCCTCGGTGCTGTCAGTGGTGGAGATGCTCGAGTTCCTCGTGGACATCATCCTCTTGTCCCTCATCTTCGGCTACCGGTGGTTGACGGCCAAGAAGGTCAACGTGATGAAGCACCCACCCGCCATCTCCACCGTGAGCTTGACTCTGGAGAAGTACCGCTACATAGAGGAGGGCTTGGCCACTAGCCAAAACATGACTAAACTGTACGCTAGCGACGGAGACACTTCCTTGGACAAAAAGAGGATCTCCACGCCCTTCTCGAAGTACGGTGGGTGCCACGTGCCAGAACTGTACACGGGCGTGGTGCTTAACGGGTTCAAATACCAGGAGGACCACTGCGCAGAAACGGGTCTCGACAGGTAGTGATGCCTGAGAAGGATACAGAAAAAGTACCCAGCCGGGCCAGTGTCCTCATCCTGGTTATGAAGGTGGCTTAAGGACAGTGGTTTCCGTAGGAACTGTGGCTAGAGGTTGTGGCTTCTGTCCCTGGAAACGCCAACGTTGGGAGTACAGAACTTGACGTCTGAAAGGGAACTGAGGCTGGTTGTGGTCCCCTATTGTCTTACAAGCCTTCTCGGGCCATCCCGCAGAGGCATGGAGACAAACAAGATGGCATCCGCTGGTATGAAGTTGGGCCTTCAGTGTCCCGAGTTAAATCATGGAGGCCAGGTTCCAACCTTCGCTGACTGGGGACTGAGTCTGGTAGAATTTCAGCTACACAGCAAAGGCACTGCCTTCTTGTTGATTCCTCGAATGATATGAAAGCCGTTCCTCAACCAGATCTGTCTCATTTCCAGGTATTTTTTACCTGCAGCCTCCTTTTAAGAATTGTGAAATATGTTCTCTTGGGAACTGGGAAGGTGATGAACTTGGGAGGTGGGGGAGGGGAGGCCTGGCGGTTGTCCAGTTCCCTATAAAATCGGCGCTCCTGTTAAAACACTTCGGAGGAAACCAGATCCAGCCGGGCATCGCCTGACATACAGATCGGCCTGTCAACATTTCACAGTTCTACCGAAGTTAAATGTTAAACTGCCTGCCCGTTAACAGATGTCTCCAGCGGACATTTACGAGCACCTGTCCTGTCCCCGAACAAGCAAACAGCATCACTGCCAACCCAAGAGGGTGCGAATTAACACTTGGCCGTACTAATTGTAATCTCGTGTCCAAGATAGTGCTCGGGTTTAACAGGCACACGCTTCCTGCTGAGTTAGTCCATAAAATTCAGGACGAGAACATTGTGTTTAATGCAGGATTTATGATGGGCTTCTCCAAGCAACGCCGGCGAAAGCGCAAACAACAATAGACGAAATGGATGTCAGGGACTTTTTGGGATCTGAATGAGGCTCATCTTCACTCACACACACACACACACACACACACACACACACACACACACATTCAAGCACAGGGGAAAAGAAGTGTGTGACATATGTATCTGGGACCAGCAGGATTTCATTTGTGAAACTCAACATTCAAGGAGTACCTTTAAACCCTGTTGGTAACTTTCATGGCAAGACAGCGTGGTGTAGTGGTTAAGGGCAGTGGTGTGAAGCGGTGGACTCTAATCCGGAGAACCGGGTTTGATTCCCCACTCCTCCACATGAGGGGCGGACGCTAATCTGGTGAACCGGGTTGGTTTCCCCACTCCTACACATGAAGCCAGCTGGGTGACCTTGGGCTAGTCACAGCTCTCTTAGAGCTCTCTCAGCCCCACTTACTTCACAGGGTGTCATTGTTGGGAGGGGGAGGGAAAATGATTGTAAGCCGGCTTGATTCTTCCTTAAGTGGTAGAGAAAATCAGCATATAAAAACCAACTCTTCTAGTGTTTTACTTTTCCCGACAATTTCCCAAATGTATTGTGTGTGGGATTTTTTTTTCCAATGGGAAAATAGGCTATCTTTCAACCAAAGGGAAGCTAGAAGAAATGTGCTTGGGAATACTTTTGGGCCCCTGGTCCAGCAAAGTTAGTATTGTCTACTCAGACTGGCAGCTGCTCTCCAGGGTCTCAGGTAGAGGTCTTTCACATCACCTCCTACCTGATTCATTTACCTGGAGATGCCAGGGATTGAACATGGGACTTCCTGCATGCAATGCTTAGAGAGGCTTCCACTGAGCCACGGCCCCTCCCCAAATTTTGTTAAACAGACACATGAAACTGCCTCATATTTAATCAGACCATCCGGCCACAAAGGTTAGTATTGTCTACTCAGACTGGCAGTGGCTCTCCAAGGACTCAGATCTGTTCCTCTTAACTGGAGATGCCAGGGATTGAATCTGGGACCTCAGGTGCTCCCCCACTGAGCCATGGCTCCTTCCCCTTCAACTCTGATTCAACTGTGTTCAAAAGACCACTTTGCTATAGGTGTGCTGGAATCCAGCATGCTGAAAATATTACCCCTCGATAGAAATAGTTAGCCGGGCACACCACCAGGGGCTTCTTAAGCAGGTCTACTCAGAATCATACTCAGGTCTATTCAATAGGGCTTACTCCCAGGAAAGTGTTCTTAGGATCGCACTGTAGGATACTTTACTTACAGGACGACTGAGGAGAAGTTCCTTTTCGTCAGACATGCTGCTCTGAATCAGCCAGGGGGGATCGTGCGAGTCCGAACGAGATCAAATCAGCGAGAAAAACGTTATCGTGTTTCTCATGGTAACTGTATTGCTTCTATGTATGAAATACGTACTGTACGCCTCCTACCTTTTATTATTATTTTTTTTTTAAACTTCTGTACTGCCAGGCTAAGAGTGCAGGTGCAATGCGATTGTAATTTATTGGGGCGTGTGTTTGTGCGAGAGCGTGACGAGGTGCAAAATGACTGACCTCATGGGTGTAATTTAATAACGCAAGGGCTTAACTTAATAATTTAATAACCCTCCCATCTTGTTTTCATCCCCCTTTGTTCTGATTTCGAGGAGAATGAAAGAACGAAACTGACCTGCACTGACTGTTTCATAATTCTTCCCTAATAAAATGGCGGGGGTGTCTTTTCACACGTGTCTCGTAGCCTGTTACTCACTGTGTGGAAATTCCTTCGTCCAGGTGGGGAGCGGAGTGGACGTTATCTCTGAAAGCTGGGTGTAGTTTCCCCCCTCACTATATCCCCAAGCCTGGTCGGAGGGGGGAGTTGCTTCACCTTTTGAATTGCTGCCTGCTGTGCTGCTGTTAAATGCAGAAAAACTCTCCCTCTTCAACACCAGAAGGCCTGATTACATCTCGATTGCTTTCTGGCAGTGCTTTACCAATGCACATGTGCGCATTGGTGAGATGAAAGGGGGGGAAGATGCAAACCACTGGAAACTGCCACAGTTGCGCATTCACAGTACTCTATATAGGATTTAGAGGCAAACAAAGGGATTTTATGCATGGGTACCTTCACTCACGTTCGCCCCGTCGGTCTCAGTTGTTCCTTGGAGTTATGCATGAGTTTTCTGTCCATTAGAGATGACCTCGCTGCCAGACCTCACAAATCCCTGGACTTCCCGTTCCTCTGTTAACCCAATTCTTCCCTCTCCCCTGAGCTCAGCCAGGGTGAAATCCCAGTCCAGAAGGCAAAGCGCGGGACACGCAAGCTTGGTTTCTCTCACAGCCAATTACAAAGCAGCATGTAAAGAGGTGGGGATTCCAATACTTCCCTGCTTCTTTCTGAGCAAAAGAAAGGCTTTTAAAAAACGAGGCTTGGATTTCCCCCCCCCCCACCCTTCCTTTCACATTGCTCCATGTTTTTTGTTTTTTGTTCTTAAACACTACATGTAAGCCATTTACAAAGCAGTATTTAAAGGGGCTGGGACTTAGTTTGAGCTTGGAGACTCCTGTTGGGAATCTCTGCACCTGCAAAGTGTAGGTCCAGCAAGCAACGAACCTCAGGTAAAACTCCCATGCATAAACGGCCAAAAAGACAGAACAACAGAGGGTTCCTGCTTCATCTGTTCCAGATCGTAAACAAGACCTTGGCCTTTTATGCATGGCTGTTTCCCTCGGAGTCACCCCCCCGACGACTTCGGGTCTTTGTTTTGATTATGCATGCCGTTTCCGACCATCAGAGATTGCCTCGGTGTCCCCCTGCATTTCCCTGCATTTCACTCACATTTTCAAATTCAAGATAAAACAGGTCCCCGATAACACAGGCGAAATGTGGGGAAATGCAGGGGGAGAGCGAGGCGATCTCTGATGGTTGGAAATGGCATGCATAATCAAAACAAAGACCCAAAGTCAACAGAGGGGTGACGGTGAGTTAAACAGCCATGCCTAAAAGTCCCTTGCAGTTTGGAACCGGAGAGAGACAGAGGTCATTTATGCATGGGTACTTGGACTCACGTTCACCCCCTGTGTGACTCAGTTGTTCCTTGGAGTTCTGCGTGAGTTTTTCGTCCTTTAGAGATGACTGCACTGCCAGCTCTCGCAATGTCCGAGTCTTCCCATTCCTCTGTTAACCCGATTCTTGCCTCTCCTCTGTGCTCAGCCCGGCTGAAATCTCCATGCAGAATGTAAAGCACTGGACATAGATGCTTGCTTTCTCTCACAGCCAGTCACAAAGCAGCGTGTAAAGAGGCAGGGATTCAAATGCTTCCTGTTTCCTCAGAGCTCTTTCTGAGCAGAACGCTTTTTAAAACCAAGGCCTGAATTTCTCCCACCGTTTCAGATTGCTCCGTTTTTTGTTTTTTGTTCTTAAAATGCTTTTTAATCCAGCAATTGGGTTTTGGGAGGGAGGAATTTTCTCTCACAGTGAGCGCTGTGAAGTAAGCCAATTACAAAGCAGCATTTCAAGGGGCGGGACTTGATTTGAGTTAGGAGAGTGCTGGTGCAGAGATACCCAACTGGAAAGTGTGGATCCAGCGAGCAATGAACCTCAGGTAAAACTCCTATGCATAAATGACCCGAGGAATTTCAGAAGTATTTCAAACACTGAATGCAGAAAAGCTCTAACTGAGAACAGCAAATGGATATGGCAGGCAGGGTAGAGCTTTCATCGATGTGTAATAAGAGAAGGCTTGGGTGGTAATCCTCGATATGAGAGGGGATATTATGAAAGCATTCCTATTCTCATCTGTCGGGTGTAGGATGAGGTTTGCTTTCTTTTGCTTTCTGCTAGACCGCATGACCGAGACACGCCAACTACGGCGGCGTTTGTCTCGTCAGTTTTGGCAAAAACCATGTGCCCTAAGTAGCTGCAAGTGCGCTCTTGGCAAGCGTGGCATCATCCTCCCAAAATGACTCTGCCAGCCAAACCCTTTTATAATCCTGCTTGATCCGTTTGGGTTCGAAACAATGGCGCTAGTTATCATTCAGGATCAATTAATCAGTCCTCCCAGTGACCACCCCCACAAGGCGTGTCTCTCTCTCTGTCAGCCTGGCAGGAAGTTAATTATGGATCCAGAGCTTCCAAAGTGGAAGGGAAGGGTTGGCGTTTTGCCCGCATCCCATCACATGCCTAAAAACATAAGAACATCTACATAACAAAAATGAAGGTTAAGGTCGGATGCTGGTGAAATCTTCCTCCTCCTCTCAATCATAGAATCATACAGTTGGAAGAGACCACCAGGGTCATCTAGTCCAGCACAACTCTCCTTCTCAGATCCTCAAGCCTCCACCCTGCATATGATTGCCAGCTCCAGGTTGGGAAATATCTGGAGATTTTGGTGACGGAACCTGAGGAGGGTGGGGTTTGGAGAGGGACATCAATGCCATAGAGTCCAATTGCCAGAGTGGCCATTTTCTCCAGGTGAACCGATCTCTATCGGCTGGAGATCAGTTGTAATAGCAAGAGATCTCCAGCTACTACCTGGAGGTTACAACAAGTAGAAAATAGCGCTGTATAAGTAGATACTTAACTCCCAAAGAAAAACAGCACAAGCTCTTAATTAAAGAATTACAATACTTTGTTCAAAAGCATAAGTGCAAAAACACACACCCAGAGAACAATAAATTAACACAACTGTATCATTAGCTCAAGAGGTGACATTCAAGGGAACTGCTGAAGGCAACTTTGTTTGCCAGTCACTGAAGTTGCCTTCAGCAGTTCTATTGCGCGTGGCCAACCTAATCGGCTGCTGGAGTTGTGTTTGCCGGGACTGACTTCTTTCCAGGCTTGCCGTCTTAGGGAACTGATTTGTTTCGACGCGCATTGAGTTATCACAAGTTTTGTCTTTTGGAATGTGTTCCCTTGAATGTCACCTCTTGAGCTAATGATACAGTTGTGTTAATTTATTGTTCTTTTGGTGTGTGTTTTTGCACATATGCTTTTGAACGAAGTATTGTAATTCTTTAACTACATGGAGGTTGGCAACCCTAACCCGGCTTTATGAGTGAGGGTAGTTCAGCGGTGGAATCGGCTGCCTAGGGAGGTGGGGAGCTCCCCCTCACTGGCAGTCTTGAAGCAGAGGCTGGACAAGCACTTGTCAGGGATGCTCTAGGCTGATCATGCATTAAGCAGGGGGTTAGACTAGATGGCCTGTATGGCCCCTCCCAACTCTATGATTCTATGATTATCTATCATTTATTTTCCCTGTCTCATCTAGCCTTCCTTCTCTCCCATTCTTCAGAGACACGTTTCCATCCACACAGCTCTCTCATGGACGAGGCATGAGCGAGACATAACTGGACATCTTAATTATCCAAGATTACAGTACCGTAATTGTTTGATTAGGACTTGCCAAAGCAGATATTAGAAGTATTTTGTTTGACTTGCCAAATATTTTGATGGCCAGCTGCCTTTTAAATTCCCTTTCTGCTTTGCCTTCCATCTAACCATGTGTACCTCATAAAATATAACCTTATAAAAACAATGGTCTCGTTCTTTATGGGCAACTACCAAATCGGTCTGCATCCTGCGTATTCACAGACTCGGGTCTCAAAAGGCTCAGAGCTTGAGGTGCATGTGTGAATGGCCACACATGTGTATCCCCCACCCACCCCCCGGCTGGTACCAGGAGGTTGGCAACCCTATCAACAATAGTCCACAAAGAGCAAGATTTGGATCTAGCAGCCCTAGGGTTGCCAGGTCCCGATTGGGAAATACCTGGAGATTTTGGGGGTGGAGCCTGAGGAGGGTTGGGTTTGGAGAGGGGAGGGACTTCAATGCCATAGAGTCCAATTGCCAAAGCAGCCATTTTCTCCAGGGGAACTGATCTCTATCGCCTGGGGATCTGTCGTAATAGCAGGAGATCTCCAGCCACCACCTGGAGGTTGGCAGTCCTAAGTAGCGCCTTAAAGACCCACCGGATTTCCAGGGTATGAGCTTTCAAGAGTCAAAGGTCCCTTTGTCAGAGACCCTGGAAACCTTGTTGGTTTTTAAGGCGCCACTAGGTCCAAATCTTGCTCTTCTATTGCTGGCCAACATGGCTACCCGCCTGAAACGATTCTTTGTGAAGGTTCACAGTCTCTCTGCTATCACCCTAATTTCTTTGTGTTTTCGAACACTGGGTAGAGTACACGCTGACTTTTGCCTCCAGCGAAAGGGTGAGGTACGTCTCCGCACAACGCATAATTATTTTTATGTAACTTGGTGCCAAAAGACAGTTTGGAGTTTGATTTTTTTAAAGGACTGAACAAATTCATAGAGGATAATATGTTCTTGTTCTTTATGCCTCTGGCTTGTTTTGACATCGTGGCTTGTTTTTTTGCGCGAGGGCTTTTAATGATTTCATTGTTCCGCTTTACATTGTGAGTTGTTTCGGAAGCACGACTCCGGAGAGGCGGCATTATCAAATTCCTAAGTACATCTTTTCATCAATGACTCGTAGTGGCTAATTGGAACATCCATATTCAGGAGCCCTCAGTCCAGCGTTGGATACCGGAGGAGCCTGCTGCTTTCCTTCTATGTTTGTGAGCTTCTCAAAGGCGTCTAGCTAGCTCGACAGGATGTTAGATTGCAAGGTTCTTTGGTTTGAGCGAACAACGATCTTAGATAAATGCATGACGGGCAAGTGTGTGCACGGCTATTAATGAGGATAACTAAGAATGGAACGGAGCCTCCAGGACGACAGGCAGTCCGCCTGAGAATGCCAGGTGCCGAAAACAAACGAGGCAGATCTTCACCTTGCGAGCTTCTCATAGGCATCGGGCAGCCAGCGTGGTGTAGTAGTTAAGAGCGGTGGTTTGGAGCGGTGGACTCTGATCTGGAGAACCGGGTTGGATTCCCCACTCCTCCACATGAACGGCGGAGGCTAATCTGGTGAACTGGGTTGGTTTCTCCACTCCTTCACACAAAGCCACCTGGGTGACCTTGGGCTAGTCACAGCTCTCTCAGTCCCACCTACCCCACAGGGTGTCTGTTGTGGGGAGGGGAAGAGAAGGTGATTGTAGGCAGGTTTGAGTCTCCATTAAGTGGTCGAGAAAGTCGGCATATAAAAACCAACTCTTATTATTATTATTATTATTATTATTTATTTGTTTTATTTTATGTATTGATCATATTTTTATCCCTCCCTCCCCTGCCACAACAGGACACAGGGCATCTCATGTCATGATAATACACTTTCTCTGTGGAAAACAGGATGCTGGACTAGATAAAACCGTGGTCTGACTCTGGCCTTGATTGTGTATGTTTGTGCATGTGTTCCAGCGGCAACTTGGTTTTGAAAGAACCCTGGGTTAGATCACAAGCCAAGCCAAATGTAGGTCACCTTCTTATCCTTCTTGGGGTGTGGGGGGGGTGCTTCTTTTTTTCTTTTTTTAAGGATTACACCACTGTTTATTGCTCAACATGGTAATTTGCCGTTCCTGTTCAAGGGGTGACGCTATACAAGCGGAGAGCCGAGATTCCAAAGGCTGCCAAGGTTTCGGCAACTTGGTCTCGGAGGGAAGCGGGAAGAACGGGTTTCGCATCGAGCCCAAAGAATTGAGGGTGGATGGTCAAATTGGATTTGCAAAGGAAGTTTCAGAAAAGCTCCATTGTGCTAAGCCGTGCAGGAAAACCCGGGAGATATCAAACAGGACAAGCTGAGACAAGGGTTGGACTGGCCGACCAAAGAAGGACAGAAAAGCAGGGTCAGCCTTGGCTAGAATCATAGAATCACAGAGTTGGAAGGGACCACCAGGGTCATCTAGTCCAACCCCCTGCACAAGGCATGAAATTCACAACTACCTCCCCCCCACACCCCTAGTGGCCCCTACTCCATGCCCAGAAGATGGCCAAGGTACCACCCCTCTCATCATCTGCTTAAGGTCATAGAATCACCATTGCTGACAGATGGCCATCTAACCTCTTCTTAAAAACCTCCAGGGAAGGAGAGCTCACCACCTCCCGAGGAAGTCTGTTCCACTGAGGAACCGCTCGAACTGTTAAAAAATTCTTCCTAATGTCTAGAAGGAAACTCTTTTGATTGAATTTCAACCCGTTGGTTCTGGTCCGACCTCCTGGGGCAACAGAAAACAACTCGGCACCATCCTTTCTATATGACAGCCCTTCAAGTACTTGAAGATGTAGAACTTGGATGTAGAACTTGGACGGGAGACCACCAAGGAAGTCCAGAGTCACTACACAGAGGCAGGCCTTGAAAATCTTGGGAATGTCCCACAGGAATCAAGTAACCCACAGTCAGATTATTTGACATCCCATCTGGGGAGAGATGTCAACACAGCGTGTGTCTCATCAAGAAAGGCTGGAACGTTCTGGAGCCGAGGCGTCCATGACCCATTCAATGTACAACTCTGTTGGATGAATGTCGTCAGGCAGCTTGAAACTTTTACCTCGGAGAGTTCAGAAACTACCAGAGGAGCCAAAAGAGCCTCCTGGCATTTCTTGAGATTTTGCAATTTACCATGAGAGGCACACCTCATGCAAAAAAACATTACAGATAGGCCTTGGTTTGATCGTATGACCAAACTTTTCCCTCTCCCTTCCCTGAAATGCCTGATTATTCAGTCAGGGAAAAAAACACATCACAATTTGTCCTAATTTGTAAGATACCCATATTAAGATTGCAAAATGGCCCAGATTTTTTGAAAGCGACGTACAGGTATGGAAACACCTATAGCTGAGCTGTGTTTGAAGACATCTCAGAAACTTTGATCGGTACAAAATGAGGCAGCAACGCGCCTTCCTGGGATCAGCTTCTTGGAACGGTACTGTAGGTAGGGTTGCCAACTGCCAGGTAGTAGCAGGAGATCTCCTGCTAATTCAACTGATCTCCAGCCGATAGAGATCAGATCACCTGGAGAAAAATGGCCGCTTTGGCAATTGAACTCTATGGCATTGAAGTCCCTCCCCTCCCCAAACCCTGTCCTCTTCGGGCTCCGCCCCCAAAATCTCCCGCCGGTTGAGAAGAGGGACCTGGCAACCCTAACTGTAGGGTTTCCAAGTCAAGAGGCGTTCAGAGGTGATTTTGCCGTTGCCTGCCTCCGCGTGGGCTGAGAGAGTTCTGAGAGAACCGTGACTGGCCCAAGGTCACCCAGCAGGTTTCAGGTGGAGGAGTGGGGACTAGAACCCAGTTCTCCAGATTAGAGTCCGCCGCTATTAACCACTACACCACGCTGGCTAATCTGGTGAACCGGGTCGGTTTCCCCACTCCTACACATGAACAAGTAGCAATAACAAGTTTTTGGGGTAGAAGAAGAAGAGTTGGTTTTTCTATGCTGACTTCCTCTATCACTTAAGGCAGAATCAAACCGGTTTACAATCCCCTTCCCCTCCCCGCAACAGACACCCTGGGAGGTAGGTGGGGCTGAGAGAGAGTGACTAGCCCAAGGTCACCCAGTCGGCTTCATGTGGAGGAATGGGGAAACGAATCCAGTTCACCAGATTAGCCTCCGCCGCTCATGTGGAGGAGTGGGGAATCCAACCTGGTTCTCCATGCCGCTGCTCCAAACCACCGCTCTTAACCACGCTGGGTATAAGCTTTTGAGAGTTAAAGCTCCTGTAAAAAAAAAGGTAAAGGTAAAGGTCCCCTGTGCAAGCACCGGGTCATTCCTGGCCCATGGGGTGACATCACATCCCGACGTTTTCTAGGCAGACTTTGCGGGGTGGTTTGCTATTGCCTTCCCCAGTCATCTTCCCTTTACCCCCAAGCAAGCTGGGTCCTCATTTCACCAACATCGGAAGGATGGAAAGCTGAGTCAACCTTGAGCCGGCGACCTGAAACCCACTTCCGTCGGGATCGAACTCAGGTCATGAGCAGAGCTTGGACTGCAGTACTGCAGCTTACCACTCTGCGCCACGGGGTATCTGCCAAAAGAAGCTTGGACTCTCGAAAGCTTATACCCTCCCCAAAAAAATCTTGTTGGTGCTACATCTCGCTGATGTAATGTAGTCAGCCAAAAATGTTTGTGTGTGTTAAGTATACAATATGAATGAGAAACACCGGCTCTCGTCCTCAGCGGGGAGGAGAGAATTTCATTTGGCTGCTCTCCTGGGCATCATGACCTGGCGCTCAATAAACCTCAGCCCATAAAAACTCCCAAGATAGTACATCTCTCACCTGGTCCAAAGAGGTCTAGACCGGAAAACGATGATGAAACAGTACCCGGTGTACTGAAAGGGGGAAAAAATCTTTGCCATCTTTATTTATAATCTTGTAAATAGTGTTCTCTTTCGAGGCCTCCCGCTCTCTCCTCGCACAACCTTTTAAAAAATACATTATTTTTTTTGCTCGGTGATATATTACATTTCGGAATATAAACAAAAGGTTTTATACATGGCTGACATTCCAGAATATGAACAAAAGGTTTTAAACACGGGCAACACAAGGTCCTTGGGCTGGGGCCTGTGTCCTCACAGGCTCTCCCAAAAACTCCATTTTGTAACTATGAAACATGGTATGATATTCCCACACACACATACCAACTTATGGTGAAAATTACCTCATAATGCACTTGAAAATGCTTTGCACACACTCAAATTGTGGAAGTGTAACAGTCTTTAACATTCATGCCCAAGAGAGAATTTCATTGCATCTTTGGGCGCCTTGCAGGATGAGAAACGAAATATCCAACGTGCCGTTTTCTGCTTTAGGACAGATGCCGGTTTGGTCTGCAGTTAGGATTGCCAACTCCTGCTCGGGAAATACCTGGAGATTTGGAGGTGGATCCTGGGGAAGGTGGGGGGTTTGGAGAGGGGAGGGACTGCAGCAGGGTATAATGCCATAGAGTCCACCCTCCAAAGCATCCATTTTCTCCAGGGGAACTGATCTCTGTAGTCTGGAGATGTGCTGTAATTCCGGGAAATCCCCAAACCCCACCTGGAGGATGGCAACCCTGCCGAGTGAGGTGGTGGAACCCTGAGATGATCAAATGGGTTGGGTTGTACCAATTCAGACTGCTGGTGGTAAACGAAAAAACACCACGTCGGTAAGAAAGGTTCTACCCCAACCTTTGCACACTGGTGCTAGTTTCCCATTTACAGAGAATCAGGAAGGCAAACCCTCCCCACCACCCCATTCTATCCCTTAGCCTTCCACCACCTCATTCCTACCTCGCTGTAGACCAGAGCATCTCTTAGGGCAATTGCAGACAAGGCACCGGAGATGCATTCTTAGACCCTCCAGCATCTTCAAATGTATTTAAATAAGAAGAGGAGTTGGTTTTTTATATGCCGGCTTTCTCTACCACTTAAGGGAGAATCAAACCGGCTTACAATCACCTTCCCTTCCCCTCCCCGCGTCGGGCACCCTGTGAGGTAGGTGGGGTGGAGAGAGCTGTGACTAGCCCAAGGCCACCCAGCTGGCTTCACGCGGAGGAGTGGGGGAATCAAACCCAGTTCTCCAGATCTGAGTCCGCTGCTCCAAACCACCGCTCTTAACCACTACACCACGCTGACTCTCCCACACCCAATGGATCAGAAAATTCCAAAGAAATGGTGTGCGTGTTTTGTTCAGGTCTCAAAAAATGGTGGGTGGCTCGCAAAAAAACACGGTGAGCTTTGGCGGACTGATTCACAAGCGCGCGCTAGCATATTCGCACCCTTTGTGCAGGAGGGGGGAATGGCCATCTGGTTTGGGTAAGGAACAGCGTAGAAATTGCAGCGAATCTCAGCCGAGTGGTGTCACGCCGCGTAGACTCGTCCCCCGTCTCGGCTTGACCCGTTTCGGGAAGTTCCGTCGGTTCTGTCCCTTGGCCTTCCGACGTGGCTTGTGGTCTTGACTCTTCACCCAGAGTTCAAAGGATCCGCCATCAGGAGGAAAAGGGACAGCGGTGGCGGCAACGGCTATCGGTAGGAGTGGCTGAAGTGGAGGCTACGGCGGTTGAGTTTTTCAGGGTTGTTTGACGCCATGTGAGAAAACTCCCGAAAGATGTCGAGATAGGTTGCGTCTCCTGTGGAAGAAAGACGAGAGGTGATTGCCGAACTGACCGCGTTGAACACATGAACACATGAAGCTGCCTTATACAATCAATAAACCTTTAATGGCATATCCATTATTACAAAGAGGGGAAAAAACAGTATAAATACAACTATCAGCTAAAAAAGCTAAAACAAACATAAAATCATAACACAGAGTTTCCCAAATTTTTCATTGTTAACACATCGACTAAGAAATTGGCCACTGCCACAGTGATCTCTGCTGTTGTATCATTCAATAAAATTTGACATTTTATTTCATTAGGAAGATAATATTTAGAATGTATCCATGTATCCAAATGTAACCATTTCTTCCTAGCGGATGCATATAGTGAGCAATCTAGCAATATGTGCTCGATTGAGTCCAAAGAGTTGGAGCCACATTCATATTTCCGTTCATCTTTAGGAATATTTTGAAACCTTCCATATAACAACTTTGATGGGAAGGCATTTACTCGCGCAAGAGAAAAAACTCTGCGATGGCTAGGACTATCAAGATTGTATAGATAATAGGGCTGCCTTATACTGAATCCATCAAAGTCAGAATCGTCTACTCAGACTGGCAGTGGCTCTCTAGGGTCTCAGGTAGAGGTCTTTCACGTCCCCTACTTGCCTAGTTCCTTTAACTCAGTGGTTCCCAACCTTTTTTTGACCAGGGACCACTCACTAGGACTTTTTTGTTCGGTGCAGGGACCCCAAGGTTCAAAATAAAAATTCCGTGAATTTGAAAATAAACTTTAATTATAACTGTTAGTTAAACATTAAACTTAGGATAATATTTGAATATATATTTTATAATAGAGAACTTTTAATTGAAAATATTAATTTATTATGGGTTTATAATTTTGTTTCGTGGACCTTAATTTAGTTCTCGTGGACCCCTGGGGGTCCACGGACCCCCGGTTGGGAACCAGTGCTTTAACTGGAGATGCCAGGGATTGAACCTGGGACCTTCTGCATGCCAAGCAGGTACTCTACCACTGAGCCACAGCCCCTCCATGAAAAGGGTTGCCAGGTCCCTCTTCGTCATCGGCAGGAGGTATTTGGGGCAGAGCCTGAGGAGGGCGGGATTTGGGGAGGGGAGGGACTTCAGTGCCATAGAGTCCAATTGCCAAAGCGGCCATTTTCTCCAGGTGAACTCTATCGGCTGGAGATCAGTTGTAATAACAGGAGATCTTCTGCTATTGCCTGGAGGTTGGCAACCCTATCCATGAAGCAGGAACTAGCTAAGAAGAGGCATTCCCTCTTGAATGGGACAGAAGGAACACCTCTTCCAGGATCTGATGAAGGGAACTTTGACTCTTGAAAGCTCACACACCTCAAAATCGTCTTGGCCTCTGATGGGCTACAGGAGTCAATTCTAGCGGTTCCACTGCAAACCAACATGGCTTCCCTCTGAAACCCCCTTCTCTGTGTGAGCGAGGGGGAACGCCTCTTCTAAGATGAAGGAGTGTCTCCTAAGAGTCCTTCCCACATTCAATCCCAGGTCCCAGGTTCAATCCCCGGCATCTCCAGTTAAAGGAACTAGGCAAGTAGGGGACGTGAAAGACCTCTACCTGAGACCCTAGAGAGAGCGTCAGGAAGTTACCTAATCTAAGATGGAGGAATACCTCTTATTAGATTCTCCCCTATGTGTGAGAGTAGAATGTCTATGATGGCACCCATTTTTATAACTTGTAATATTAAAGTAATTAACTTTTTTTAAAAAAAAAACTGTTCGGAGTACCTTTTTAATCGAAAAGTTATAAATGGATACCATGAGATTGAAATAACTTTAGCCCACGCTTTGAAAAAAACTGTTTTAAAAAAATAACGGATGTGTAACTCTGAGCACGTGTAATGTGTTTTTCTATCTCTTCTATATATAAAAAGGTCCCCTGTGCAAGCACCGGGTCATTCTTGACCCATGGGGTGACGTCACATCTCGACGTTTCCTAGGCAGACTTTGTTTGCAGGGTGGTTTGCCAGTGCCTTCCCCAGTCGTCTTCCCTTTACCCCCAGTAAGCTGGGTACTCATTTCACCGACCTCGGAAGGATGGAAGGCTGAGTCCACCTTGAGCCGGCGACCTGAAACCGACTTCCGTCGGGATCGAACTCAGGTTGTGAGCAGAGCTTGGACTTCAGTACTGCTGCTTAACACTCTGCGCCACGGGGCTCATATCTTTTCTACATAGAGATATAAAACCTCCGTTCTTTTAAGCTCTCTCCGAATTCCAGAGATCTTTCGCCTGAGAAGAAATCTTAGAATTGCTCAATTTCAGGATTAGGGAATTTTGTATTAACTGATCTAATCCTTTTATCTTAAGAACGGTTTTGAAATAAAATCTGTTACTATATATGAAATCAATAATAAACACGTACTAATTGTAAATGAATTGAATAATTTAGAATTAACTTAGTAATCAAGTTTGATGTATCTTTCTGGATTAGAACTTCTTTGCAAAAGAATAGATAAATTTATAGCAAGATGGAGGAAGGTGAGGGGGAAGTCTCTTATTTGAATATCTTTTCATTAATAGATTAATATGCTTTTCGATGACGCTTTAAAAAAAATTTTTATTGTATGATTTATGAAATGAATGTGTTGTTGAAAAGTACCAGACAGTAAAATATTTTAAAAATAATAAAAATTTTATGAAAAAAAAAGAATTGCTCAATTTCAGTAACAAGCGATGACGTGTGGTCAAAGGGGTGCCGGGTACCTTTCTAAGAGCCCACCGAGTGTTTTTAGAAAATGGGCAGAGCCCGTTGGGGCTTTGGCCCAGCAAGGCTTCTGATTGGCTGTTGGACATTTGATTGGCGCTGCAGATTTTTAAAAATATTGCTTCGGCAGCAGCTGCCACCAGGATATTCGATGTGTGATTGAAGGTAAGCTGCGGCAGCTATTTTGTGGCTGGCTCCGCTTCCTGTGGCAGCCGTTCTGGGGCTGTGCCCACCACATTGTGACAGAATTCCAAAGGTTCCCACAGGCTCAAAAAGGTTGGAGACCCCCTGAATCAGGGAAAGTCAGAGGACAGATCTAACAGCCAGAATGTCATAAATGCTAAATCCCTGATCTTTTAATATTTCCCATGTAAGCATACTTGTGACCGTACAAACCTCCACGTTCAGACGCTTCAGAAGCTGGTACTTCTTCACACCACGCATCATTATGACATTGACTGCCACAAGACATGGTGCACATGAAGCTGCCTTCTACTGAATCAGACCCTCGGTCCATCAAAGTCAGTATTGTCTACTCAGACCAGCAGCGGCTCTCCAGGGTCTCAGGCAGAGGTCTTTCACATCACCTACCTGCCTAGTCCGTTTAACTGGAGATGCCAGGGGTTGAACCTGGGACCTTCTGCATGCCAAGAAGATGCTCTACCACTGATCCACAGCCCTTCCCCATGGCTCCCCAGGGTCTCAGGCAGAGGTCTTTCACATCCACCTACCTGCCTGGTCCCTTTAACTGGAGATGCCGGGGGTTGAACCTGGGACCTTCTGCATGCCAAGCAGAGGCTCCACCACTGAGCCACGTCCCCTCCCCCAGGTGAGGGTGCCCAGTTCAGATGGCTTTCAAGCAAAACCAGAGAAATCTGTGGTGGTCTATCCATGGCTGTTAATCTGGATGGCTAAACAGACCCTCCATTTTCAGAGGCAGTATACCTCCAAGTATCCTATGCTGTTCTCATTTCACATCTTGACAACTGGTGCAGCCATACAGCACTGTGTTTTGGGACTCAGCAATGCAAGACTGGGTGACTTGTTTTAGCCGGTCCTTATGGTATACAGCTAAACTGTAAAGTATGTGGTTGACTCCTCGGTCTGAACCTGTGGGAAGGGATTTCCCCCCCCCCCCATTGGTCAGAGAGGTTAGGGCTACTACCCTGTAAATCATAGAATCATAGAGTTGGAACGGACCACCAGGGTCATCAAGTCCAACCCCCTGCACAATGCAGGACATTCACAACTACCTCTCCCCCACACCCCCAGTGACCCCTACTCCATGCCCAGAAGATGGCCAAGATGCCACCCCTCTCATGATCTGCTTAAGGTCATAGAATCAGCCTTGCTGACAGATGGCCATCTAACCTCTTCTTAAAAACCTCCAGGGGAGGATAGCTTACCACCTCCCGAGGAAGCCTGTTCCATTGAGGAACCGCTCTAACTGTTAGAAAATTCTTCCTAATGTCTAGATGGAAACTCTTTTGATTGAATTTCAACCCGTTGGTTCTGGTCCGGCCTTCTTGGGCAACAGAAAACAACTCAGCACCATCCTCTCTATGACAGCCCTTCAAGTACTTGAACATGGTTATCATCTCCCCTCTCAGTCTTCTCCTCTTCAGGCTAAACTTCCTTAGCTCCTTCAACCTTTCCTCAAAGGACGGTCTCCAGACCCTTCACCATCTTTGTTGCCCTCCTCTGGACAAATTCCAGCTTGTCTACATCTTTCGTAAATTGTGGTGCCCAAAACTGAACACAGTACTCTAGGTGAGGTCTAACCAGAGCAGAGTAAAGCGATACCATCACTTCGCGTGATCTGGACACTATATTTATATGTCTCATGCACATCACGGAGCTGAGCTTTCATTAGTGCAGAATTTAGGCTGCTTTGGTGGAGAATCTCCATGAATCAATTTCCCCCCTTGTAGATAGGGTTGCCAGCTCCGAGTTGGGAAATACATGGAAATTTTGGGGGTGCAGCCTGAAGGGGGTGGGGTTTGAGGATGGGAGGGACTTCAATGGGGTATAACGCCATAGAGTCCACCTTCCAAAGCAGCCATTTTCTTCAGGGGAACTGAGCTCTGTTGCCTGGAGATAGCGTTGCCAGGTCCCTCTTCAACACCAGTGGGAGGTTTTTGGGGTGGAGCCTGAGAAGGGAGGGGTTTGGGGAGGGGAGGGACTTCGATGCCATAGAGTCCAATTGCCAATGTGTCCATTTTCTCCAGGTGATCTGATCTCTATTAGCTGGAGATCAGTTGTAACAGCAGATCTCCAGCTATTACCTGGAGGTTGGCCAACCCTACCTGGAGATCAGTTGTAATCCCAAGAGATCTCCAGCCACCACCTGGAGGATGGCAACCCTACATTGTAGAACACATAGCACATCAGTGTGACCCTTTGTGTTTTGTCCCACAGAACTTCCTTGGTTAGTAACCCGGCAGCTGCTCGCACAATCAGGTTGTCTTGTTGACATTGTTGTTTGGCACATGGTGGGCATGGCTGTGTAGCTGGTCCAACCCAAACCTCAACTCGATCCATTGAGGCTGCAACATTTGCTTTTTGCAGATCAGCACTGCTTTGTCTCTTAAACGAGTAGGGATATTTCATGCGGGGGGGTGGGGGGGTAATAAGGAAATGAAGTGGGATATAAGTGTTTTAAATACATAAATAATGCAAACCATCTGTCGTCAGGATGCACCCTGGATTTATGTCCCAGAGCTGCTTTTGTCTCATTTCTAGGGGCAGTCCCTAAATGTTCTAACCCTAGGAAATTGTTGGTCTCACAGCCAGGTCCGGATGGAGCAAAAATCAGGGGACAATTGGCGCAGTGGGAGAATTTTAATTCACTGAGACCCCCCTATGCATTTCGTATATGGAGCAAAAATCAGGAAACAATTGGGGCAGCGAGAGAATTTTAATTCACGAGAACCCCCCCCCTCCCCTATGCATTTGACATAGACTTCATCAGGGGAATCTGTAAAATCAGATATTTTGCAGAACCCCTTGCTGAAATGTATGCGAAACACGTAGGTTAATTAGAATTAATCCTCCCACTGCCCAATTATCTCCTGGGTTTTGTTCCACGCTTGGTGCGACTCTCCTTTTCTTCCTGCACAGTCCAAATGGGCACAATCCAGCACCCTTACTACACTCCCCGGGCAACACCTCCTGGGAATCGACATGCGCCACCTTGAGTTCTCTGACAATGGCAGTCTCCAAAGATAACTAAATGTATTTTCGCCCTTGGCGAATGCCTTATTCGGTTGTTAGTAGTGTGGGTTGCTAGGGCTGCCACTCTTTGGGGTTCAGCTCCCTTCACCCCCTAAATCTCTGAGCTCATCCTGTCATAGGTGAGCACGCAGGTGCCATGGAGCATTGCCATTTCTACATGTGAGCGAGGCTCGCTCGGTAACCACTCACGAGACAATTCTATGCTTTCGAGCACACTTTTCATGTAAAGAACAAACCCCTCCCTGGCTCTTCGAGTTGCGTAGGACAGAGCAAACGGACATGGCATGCCGGAAGACCCCCTCAGCCATTTTGGGGTCTCAGGCACTAAGATGAGAAGGGGGGTTAGAAGCGTGTCCCTATGGCCATTAATGCATGGCTGGGTTCACATTTGTTTCTCCCTGTCCTATCTCACGCCTTCTAATCCCACGTTCAAAAAATTGAACGCATGGGGGAGAAGGACACGGACAAACAAATGAGAAGGAGCAGCAGCAGTAGCGGTGGCTCCTTTTTCCTCCCCCAGGACCCGCATCTCTCTCTCCCCCTCTCCCCCCACTCCCGCGCCCTCCTCCGCCTCCCCCCAGCACCGGTCAGGGTTTCAGCCCGCCTCGCAGCCTGAAGCCTGCAGCCCGGAGCCCCCACGGTCAAGAGGCGAAGTGGCTCCTTCCGGCGCCAATGCCGCACACTTCCAGCCGACGCAGACGGGGTTGTCTTTGCCAGGTGGAAGCAGTGGTGGCTGGATGTGCGCGGCGCCGGTGCCGGAAGGAGCTGCCACCACTTTGCTTCTTGAGTGTGGGGCTGTGGGCTGCAGGCTGTGAGGTGGGCTGAAACCCCAGCTGATGCTGGAGGGAGGCGGAGGAGGCAGGGCCGTCTTAACAGCATTATGGGCCCCTGGGCAAACCAGTGTGCTGGGGCCCCTACGACAACCACTCACAGGAATAAAAAGCAAATGGTCGATAATAGTATTTATTTATGGCAAGTCACTTAACATACACAGATTAGCATAGGGCCCCTATGCTCGTGGGGACCCCAGGCAAGTGCCCATCAATCCCATGCTTTAAGATGGCCCTGGGAGGAGGGCGCGAGGGAGAGGGGGAGAGAGAGGCGCGGGTCGGGGGAAAGGAGCCGCCGCCGCCGCTGCTTCTGCCGGGGCTACAAGTGGGGAGTCGACCCAGGTGCCAAAACGCACCATCAAACCCCCGCGGCTGTAGTGAATCGCCCTTAAAAATCGCAACAACACAGCATTGGATAAACCCAGGGAAAGTCCGGAACTGGGAGGGTTCATCCCGCGGGTGAGCAACGGCCAAGCGTGTGGCCTGGGGAGATTCGCATCAGCCGTGGGAGATTCCAGGGACAAAACGGCCATGCGTTTTTGGCCCATGTCTGTCTGCAACATGTCGGAAGGTGTCAGCTGGTAGAGTTAACACAGAAAACAAGAGACATATATAGTAAGAGGCGAAGCAGAAGGCGACAGGCAGGCAAGTTTCATCTAGATTTTTATTAACGGTGGTTCAAGAGACGATAGTTAGGAAGGGGGAAAGGGGTGGGCAGTAAGACATCAGAGCAGCAGAAACTGTTGTGTAGTTTTTGTCTCTGTGTGTGTGCATATTGATAATTTCATTTTCTCTCTCTTTTTTTTTTTTGTAAAATTATACAAAGATAAGAACATACAGAGTTTTCGGCTCCAAAGTTATACTCAGTATAGACCGAAGAGGCAAAAGTGGAATAAACAAGAAGGAGAAGGTTGTTCTTTAAAAAACAAAGATAGTGTTACAAAGATTGTACTGAAAGCAGGCAGAAGTGATAGAGGAGGAGTTAATAAGTTGGAATGTATTTACAGACAGCATCTGTCCCCAAAATGGCAGCGGTCTTTCCCTCCCGACGCCCCAACCGTTTTGTGAATTTGCATAACCTGTTAGAACAGCCATACTTACTAGCTTCAAGCTGATCTACGTGTTCAGCAAAAAAACTCCATGAGGTAGAGTCCTTGCACTTCAGGTGGCAGGTGGGGGAAATCCTACTTGGAATGCTCTCCCTTATAATCTCTTCCCTTGCATGCAGAAAACTAGCACACCAGGGAGGGGACTAGGCTAGCCCCTTTCTTCCTGGTTTGCTGGATTTCTTCCTGATGTGCATGCAAAGGGTTACACACATACACTTCATATACATAGCATCCTTCCTTGCATGTTGAAAGCTAGCCCATCCGGGACAGGGACAGGCTAGGACCTTGCTTCCTGATGTGCTGGTTTTCTATATGCAAGGAGTTTATGCACACAGGTACTTGCAGATGTGCACAGAAAGAGAAAGGGAGAGAAAGAGATTTTATATATAGCTCCCTGCATGTAGAAAAACTAGCTCAAGAGTCAGAGGTTATAGTTCATTCAGGGAAGAGTGGAAAACTGAGATCACCCATTGGCATTTTGAAGTGGCAGGATTCGAGGCGGATAGCATCACGGGATTTTGCCGACCACATAGCTCATCTCTGAGTCAGGGTGAAAAGTACCCTCTTTCATCAGTGCTGTTTTGATAGGTGAGAGACCTTCAGGGCTTTTCCACATTCTCATTGTCCTCGCTTGTAACTTCCTCGGATTTTCTGGGGAGGAGGGGGTTCTGTTCCATGTGTGTTTTGCTCCCTCTAGTGGTCAATTCGATATTACATCAGTTTATGCCCAGCATAAAAACCTGCAGTTTAAATCTGCAGGGAGACATGCTGGACATAAACCGATGTAATATTGAATCGACCACTAGAGGGTGCAAAACACGTGGAACAGAAACCCCCCCCCCCAACCCATCGTAGAAACAGGAACTTACAAGCGAGGAAAATGAGAACCCGAAAAAGCCTCCCGATAGCAAAAGGAGGACGGTTTTCTCTAGAAAGGTCTGTCTCATGTGATTAAAATTACACATGTTCATGCTGCCACTATAGATCTCAGGAGAAGAGGCCCAAAATTACAGCATTACACCCAACTCTATGCATACTCTTTGGCAGATTGGGAGGGCAGCAGAGAGGATCTATGTGAAATAGCTTAATGAATCTTAGTCATGTCTGGCACTCCTAAGCGCATGGAGCTCCCTATCAACAGCAGGTTGTGGGGAGGGGGCTACTGTCAAATTCCTATGAAAACAGCACTTAATATGGTGGTATCTTTTCAAATGTGTCTGTTTCTTGCTTCTCTCCCCCCCCCCCGCACCAGTTCCTTTTCCCCATAATCACATGATTACCACTGAATAAATGCTCCTGCCCCACCCATGTTCACCATCAGCTGTCCAACGGTTAAACCCAGCCCAGTTTGCCTTTGGATGAGAGCAACTGCAGGGGGATTTTTTGTGTCACAGGTACACACTCCCCAGACAAGCCCACAATGAGACCCAGTGTGGTGTGAAGGTCACAGCTAGTGCTTGGAAGATCTGGGTTCATATTCCTACTCTGCCACGAAGCTCACAGGATAACATTGGGTCCCGTCTGTCTCAGCCTAACCCACCTCACAAGGTTGTTGTGTGATTAAGATGGGGTGGGCAGGGGAGGGACCTCAGCATGGGTATAATGCCTTAGAATCTGCCCTCCAAGGCAGCCGTTTTCTCCCGGGGAACTGATCGCTATATCTCTGGAGGTCACTTGTAATTCCATCTCCTCCAGGCCCCCCCTGGAGACTGGCAACCCTAGGGGTGGCTTTGTTTCACTGCCCTGTTTCGTGTCGTGGTTTGAGGCGTCGACAGCAAGCCAAGGAGGACAGATGTGCTCAATGCTGTTTTTGACTTGGTTGTAAGGGGGAAACAATAGGTTTGGGTGCTGATTTCTTCACAAAGGCAAATCTGCTGTTCCAGCCGAGTTTGTAATCCTTAGGGTTGCCAGCTCCAGGTTGGGAAACACCAGGAGATTTTAGGGGCGGAGCCTGAGGAGGGCGGGGTTTGGAGAGGGGAGGGAGTTCAACACCGTAGAGTCCAATTGCCAAAGCGGCCAGGGGAACTGATCTCTGTCGCCTGGAGATCAATTGTAATAGCGGGAGATCTCCAGCCACCACCTGGATGTTCAGCAAACTAGAAACAGCACTTCACAAGCTAGACACAATGATTATAAAGTAGTGGTATTTAATAACATATCCACCACTGATAGTATATAGGCAAAAACATGTATTGTTGATTATTGCCTTAAAAGTAACACCAAAGAGAGGACTATGCCTTGTTACAAACAAATAGCAGTATTATAGGTAAGTCCATGAAAGGGGGTGCCAACCTCCCTTTCTTCCACAGATATGCTTCTTGAGAGTAGCAATTCAGTAGTGCAGTTGTTCTCAACAGAAGCCCGGTGATCTTTCTGTTTCAGCAATTAATGCCTTCTTCAGGGACCACTATATCATAAATTAGTACATAATGCTAATTAACAAATAATAATTAATATAAATATGCTAGCAATTGGCTTAAACAAGGGAGAAAATAGAGAGAAGATAGAGCATCATACTCACACGCTGGCTGTTATTAACATTCTCTGCGTTGGCAATTTACCAAAGATACTGCCCTTAATTTTAAATGGTGCAGTCACATGTGAGAATTAACCATTAAAGAGACAGTTACATTTTGCATTACAGAAAAACTGAATTCAATTAAAGAGACAGCTGTTACATAAATTATGTTACAAATAGCATGCTAAATCCATCGAGGTGTTCAGTCCTTTAGGATACAAAGTATCAAACATGTGGATGTATTTAGATTCTTGACGCCTTAATATGAGATCCACATCAGACCTATCATATTTCTGTTGATTGAATCGCCATAACACAAAAAATGAAAGATCCTCATCAGTGTGATTATTGTCAAGGAAATGCTGTGTTAGTGGGGCCTCCAATACACGTTGCCTAATCCTGGACCTGTGTTCACTTATGCGATATTTGAGTTGTCTATGGGTTTTTCCAATGTACCAAAAATGGCAAGCACATTTTATCGCATAAATTAAATGTTTGGAATCACAGTTATTAAAACTCTCAATCATGAACTTTTGGCCAGTAGCTGGATTAATGATTTCTTTGACTGTTAGCATGAACCTGCAACTTTGGCAGGAACCGCATTTGAAATTACCCTTAGGTAAGTTGGCAACTGACTCCTCACATGCTTTATTGCTTATTAGAATGTCTCGGAAAGACCTGGTTCTTTTATATGCCATTCGTGGTAAAGACTGGCAGCCAGGCAAATGTTGGACTAAATGCCAATGTTTGTGAATCACCTGTCTAATTAAAGGAGATAATGAAGTGTACTGCAACACGCAAGTAACGCGATCCGAACGTTGTGCCATTGATTGAGATAATAGTTGAGTTCTAGATCTATCTCGTGTTCTGGACATGGCTTGCTTAATAATTTTATTCGGGTACCCACGTTGTTGTAATTCAACACTAAGCTGATTTGCAGCCTGTGAGAAATCTTCATCATTTGTAGAATTCCTTTTAAGGCGAAGTAACTGGCTGTAAGGTAGGTTATCCCTTAAATGGGGTGGGTGAAAAGATTCATAATGCAACAGAGTGTTGCGTGCCATTTCTTTTTTATAAGGACGGACTCCCAATTTACCGTCCTGTGTCTTAAAGACACGCACGTCCAAAAAGGCTATTTCCAAGCTGTTGTTTTCTCCACTGAATTTAATATTCGGATCACGCTCATTGATCCATATAAGGAATTCTTTGAAGGATTCTGCATCCTGCATCACCAAAAAAACATCATCTGATGTGGATCTCATATTAAGGCGTCAAGAATCTAAATACATCCACATGTTTGATACTTTGTATCCTAAAGGACTGAACACCTCGATGGATTTAGCATGCTATTTGTAACATAATTTATGTAACAGCTGTCTCTTTAATTGAATTCAGTTTTTCTGTAATGCAAAATGTAACTGTCTCTTTAATGGTTAATTCTCACATGTGACTGCACCATTTAAAATTAAGGGCAGTATCTTTGGTAAATTGCCAACGCAGAGAATGTTAATAACAGCCAGCGTGTGAGTATGATGCTCTATCTTCTCTCTATTTTCTCCCTTGTTTAAGCCAATTGCTAGCATATTTATATTAATTATTATTTGTTAATTAGCATTATGTACTAATTTATGATATAGTGGTCCCTGAAGAAGGCATTAATTGCTGAAACAGAAAGATCACCGGGCTTCTGTTGAGAACAACTGCACTACTGAATTGCTACTCTCAAGAAGCATATCTGTGGAAGAAAGGGAGGTTGGCACCCCCTTTCATGGACTTACCTATAATACTGCTATTTGTTTGTAACAAGGCATAGTCCTCTCTTTGGTGTTACTTTTAAGGCAATAATCAACAATACATGTTTTTGCCTATATACTATCAGTGGTGGATATGTTATTAAATACCACTACTTTATAATCATTGTGTCTAGCTTGTGAAGTGCTGTTTCTAGTTTGCTGAGTATCCTACAGCACGCTAACCTTTGTTTACCACACCACCTGGATGTTGGCAACCCTAGTAATCCTGCACACAAGCCAACTCTTTGCCAAGGGATCCCCCCTCCAGAAAAAAGGAGAACAGAAAGCAAGTCTGTTGGGCATGAGATATTTCAAACAGGATTGTACACCACACAAGAAAAAATACATCCATATTGAAAGAGAGGGGGAAAATAAACAAGCCAAATCATGTCATATTACACCAAAATCTTTGCCGCAAACAAACCTGAAATTATATACAAGTTTTCCAAATTCCCTCTCAATGCCAAACGTACGCACCCCGTCTACCTTATTCCAAAATCAATGTCAGCCCACAGAGAAACCTATTGTAAATGCAGTTGGCACCCCAAGAAAATTTTAAAAAACAGAAGCTTTTCCTTTTGAAATGGCAGGGTTTTTTGGGGGGGGGGAATGCACAGTCTGAATGGATGGGCATCTGACAACCTGTGATCTACGTGGCGAAAAGAAAATCAAGGTGTGGGAAGGAAAGAAGCAGCGGGAAAGAGTGGCGCGTCTGCTCGTATTTTTATATATAAAAAAGAATACATGCCCAAGCAACTGTACAAAAGGAAAACCAAAGAATCCCAACGTTAAATACAGCCAAACTGTAGTGAATGAAAAAATACACCAGCCCTCCAGGGCTTTCTCGGCAATAAATTAAGTACATAACAAGGTCACCCTTTTAAAAATGACAGCACGTAAACCATAACCAAAACAAACAAAAACATTTCCAAAAAATGAACCCAATACTGTTAAGTAGGGAAAGTGCACAAAAGTTGATTTTACACATCTTAACTAAAGACGGTACCACTACATCTTAAATAGAGAATCTGTCTGGTCACGCCGGCGGGGATTCTCCCGTCCCGCCGCTCGGATCCAAGGGGATCCTTGGTGGTGACCAGTCTCCAGACTGTAGCCTGTACACTTTCAGGTTCAAGCACCTAAAAAAAAAAATGTCCCCGCGCTACTAAATGCCAACAAAAATGTGTAAGAGGGTTATGGCCTGGAGGGGTGGGGTGGGGGAAACGCACCTCTTCCACCAGAAAACTCCGTGGTCATTCCACGCAACTGTTCTGCGTGTACCAAAGGTACCGCAACTGGATGTTTCGGAGGGAATGGGGCCTTCTGAAGAGGGGCGCCACAATGAGGGAGGGAGGTTTAAGGAGATTGTACCTTCTGAAGCTGCTTCGTACAGAGCTGGACCGTTGGGTCTATCTGGCTTGATCATGTCTACTCTTGAGCGGCCCAGCTCTTCCGTGACTCAGGAAACAAAGGGTACTTTCAAAACCCTACTGCCTGATATCCTTTTAACTAGAAATGCCGGGGATTGAACTTGGGACCTTCTGCATGCAAAGTGGCACAGATCTTCCGCGTCTCAGGAAGTGTAGGGTCCGTCCAAACCTCTACTACCCAAAATCCTTTTAACTGGGAAATGCCGGGGATTGAACCCGGGACCTTCTGCAAGCAAAGCGGGTCTTCTACCACTGAGCCACGGTGTCTCCCCGGCACTGTTTCAGGGTGTGTCTACATTACAAATCCTGTTTTGAGATCAGTTTAACTATTGTGGCTCCATCACCGACGCTGGCCGCCCTCACTCCAAGGATACTGGACATTTTAGTTTGGTGAAGGCAGAGATGACCTCTCTGTCAAAGACAGGGTCAATCTGGGAAAGGGAGTTCGCTGTGGAGGGATTTGCAGTAAACATTCAAAGGCATGTTCATCACAGCGCTGCTTTTAAAACGGCAATGTGTTTAAATAACACAGTTGTCATTTTTTTAGATTAAAAATGCCCTGACTTCAATGGCCCAGGCTAGCCTGATCTTGTCAGATCTCAGAAGCTAAGCAGGGTTGACCCTGGCAAGTATTTGGATAGGGGACCTCTAAGGAATACCAGGGTCGTGACGTGGAGGCAGGCAATGGCGAACCACCTCTGAACGTCTCTTGCCTTGGAAACCTCGCCAGGCGTCAACGTAAGTCAGCTGTGACTTGACGGCAAAAAACAAAAGAATAAGGACAGATTTAGATGCTTACAAGAAAAAATCACGTGTGCTCTGAAACGCGGGGCACAGCCCCTTTTGCCCTTCTGAATTTGTACCCCTGATAAGAGAGCCCCAGGCCCCATATCCTGCAGCCCTACAGTTCCCTCAATTCTTTTGAGAGCCACAGGATAGCCTGAGATATGGGGAACTTGCCTTTTCTACCTGGGAGGATGATATAGATGTTCAAGTTATCCTGAGGTAGTTTGGTCACCAGGATGGGCTCTACGACTTGAGCTTGCCTCCATGCTATGTTTTGTTTGTGCACTTAATGATTTTCCCAGGATGAGATTAGACACCCTCTGGTTGAACGCGTCGCACGTTCAGAAGGCCGTCTCCCCGGTCTACAAAACCAAGCGTCAAATTTGTGGACCCTTCCCTGTGTCAACCAACACATTCGCGTGACCCAACCTTCAAAACTCTGATTGTTTATTCAGAAGTCAAGACAGATTCAAGCAACCACGATCGTTGGGGGAGAATATAACACCCCCAAGTTTCTCATTTTATGGGTTCCTTCAAGAAGAAGAAGAAGAAGAGTTGGTTTTTACATGCTGACTTTCTCCATCACTTAAGGAAGAATCAAACTGACTTCCAATCACCTTCCCTTCCCCTCCCCACAACAGACACCCTGTGAGGCAGGCGGGGCGGAGAGAGTGTGACTAGCCCAAAGTCAGCTGCTTCATGTGGAGGAGTGGGGAAACAAATCCAGTTCACCAGATTAGCGTCTGCAGCTCATGTGGAGGAGTGGGGTATCAAACCCAGTTCTCCAGATCAGACTCCAACGCTCCAAACCACCGCTCTCGCCAGAATGGCTAGAAGAGGGGCTGGAGGTAGAGGGAGATAGAAACTCATTTTCTAGGGTTGGTGGGCCTTGGATTGTTATTTCCTCTCTTACTTGAAGGAATTCTGGTTTTGATCTCTGGAAATTAGGTTCAGAGGGAGAATGCTTTCAATGCGAAGAAATCCAAGGAGCAGATGAAGAGGGACAGAGTCACGGACGTGACCTTGAAAAGTTTTTTAGGCAGAGTGGCAGGAGAAAAATGTTTAAAATAAATTAATGCAATAAACACCCTTTTCGTAGGCTCGGTGTGGCGTAGAAGAAGCTGGAATTGGTGGGAACTGATGGGAAGAGGTAAAAGGATAGCCGTTCCATGGAGGACACGGTTTTACTCAAGATGCCGGGGCAGATAACCAAAGTACCTTTTATTTACCAAAAGTGCTTTCCAATTTATAATCCGATGGGGCTGTGGCCAAAGGGTCTTCTCAAGAGCACCAGTTTGATGGTGGACCTCAAGGAAGAGAGGCAGACCAGGGATGCCGGGTTGTGAGGCCTCTGTGGCCATGAGGCTCACTAGATGACCTTGAGTCAGTCGCTCTCTGTCTCAGCCAACCCCTACCTCACAGAGGGGTTGTGAGGATAAAATGGGGATGGGGGAATAGGAATAGGGGTGCTGCCCTGAGCTTCTTGGAGAAAAGGGTGAGGGAAGTGTAATAGAATATGATGCTATGTGATACATGGAAGAGGAAAGGCAAGGCAAGACAATGGAAGGCAAAGGAAGGGAAGGAACGGAAAGGGAAGGGAAGGCAAGGGACGGGAAGGCAAGGGAAGGCAAAAGAGGAGAAGGCAATGGAAGGCAAGGGAAAGAAGGAAGGAAGGAAGGAAGGAAGGAAGGAAGGAAGGAAGGAAGGAAGGAAGGAAGGAAGGAGGAGGAAGGAAGGAAGGGAGGAAGGAAGGAAGGAAGGAAGGAAGGAAGGAAGGAAGGAAGGAAGGAAGGAAGGAAGGAAGGAAGGAAGGAAGGAAGGAAGGAAGGAAGGAAGGAAGGAAGGAAGGAAGGAAGGAAGGAAGGAAGGGACAATATTTGTATAACAAAGCAGGATTGTATCTGTTGTTCTTTAATACGAAGGAACATACTCATTCCCCTGGGGAAGGAATTACTATCTGGGTCAGGACTGAGAAGACAGGGTTCCTTAGTTTCTGCATGCCCATTATTATCCTTTTTACTCAGATTTTACCCAGAGCAGAGGCTTTCTGGCGAGGTGGAAGTAGTATAACATTGCCTGAGTCAAGGTTGGCTCAAGAGCACAGGGCGTGATTTGGCGGTGGGGGGAACGGGGACGAGTGAGAACACTCAACATCTCCTTCGACCTTGCCTTGCCTTGGGATGCACAAGGTCAAACCATACGACTGGTGGGCAGGATGCACCTTCTGGGTTGGGCGGGTCCAGCCTAAATATTTAGAGCGCTGCCTGCTTTGAACAGAACGTTCTGTTGAGTTTTGGCTCTCGTTCTCATGCTGCCCCTGGCCTGACTTTCCGTGTTCTAGCAACAAACAGCAGCAATCCAGAATTGGATCATTCCAGATTGGGATTTGGGCATGACTGCTTGTGAAATTAAAAGAGTTTCTGTCTAAACATTAGGAAGGACTTCCTAACAGTCAGAGTGGCTCCTCAGTGGAAGAGGCTTCCTCGGGAGGTGGTGAGCTCTCCATCCCTGGAGGTTTTAAGAAGAGGCTCAATGGCCATCTGTCAGCAATGCTGATTCTGTGACCTTGGGCAGATCATGAGAGGGAGGGCATCTTGGCCATATTCTGGGCATGGAGTAGGGGTTACTGGGTATGTGGGGGGGAGGTAGTTGTGAATTTCCTGCCTTGTGCAGGGGGTTGGACTAGATGACCCTGGTGGTCCCTTCCAACTCTATGATTCTATGACCCTGCGCTGACCCTCGCGGCTGAATATCTGGATTGGGACAGTAAGGAATGGGGATCAGAGACGATGGCATCTCTTGCACCTCACTCATAAGAGCCTCTAGATTTAGAGCCAGACATTTGGAAAGGGAGCGACTCAGACATGAGAGAATACAGGAAGGGGAGAGGATGGCCCAGGCTAACCCAATCTTGTCACATCTCAGAAGCTAAGCAGGGTTGACCCTGGTCAATATTTGGATGGGAGACCACCAAGGAAGTCCAGGGCCACTCTGCAAAGGCAGGCAATGGAAAACAGACTCTGTTCCTCTCTTGCTTTGAAAAACCTTACGGGGTCACCATAAATTGGCTGTGATTTGACAGCACTTTCCACCAGAGGAGGAAAATGATTGAATCCCACCAAGATGCCCAGTGGAATTCGTCGGCCAGTATCAATTCACCCTCTCTGCCTTGAAGGGACGTTGGAGGCCCTGCCATTCTATTGCCTGGATTAGCTGCCATCTTCATACACAATCGTCAACAAAATGACCTACTTCTAAGTCTGAAGCAAATCCGGTCTCTCTTTTGACACAAGACCATAACACCCCCAAAGTTACTCGGAGAGTAAGAATGGGTCCCGCTCCAGCAAAAAGCATAATAAATAAATAACCCTCCCCACCCACACCCACCCTTTCCCCCCTCCCAAAAATCCCTAATCCCGGAATCCGAGAAATCCGGATTTGTTGAGCCCTCTGCAGTCATGCATTGGTGAGAGGGGGAAATCACAGTCTCTGTAAGGACGTGCATGCAAACGGCGATCCCCTTCTCCAAAAGAGTTCGGTAGGAAATCCATTGTGATTTAGGAATATAAATCCCCTGGTGTGCTCCAGTAAATTGTTGCATCGAGCCCCGAAAGGCTAGAGGAGAGTGACCCTACAGTTCTCCCTGGGTGTGTTTTACAAAACAAAACAAAAACCCATCGCCGGCGATGAGCCTCTTGTTCCAAGCCTCACCGCTTTGGTAAGTCTCAGGGTGAAGACAGGCGTAACATTTAAAGACAGATCATGGCCGGTTTGGTTAAGTTGCTGAATTTTGTAAATGCTATGTTTGGATATGCTCGGCTGTGCTATGTCGAGCTGGGAGGGAATGCTCAGAAAACAGGAGATGTTTCCCACCAGGTTTCCTTTGAGGAAGCTCGTAAATAATGAGGCGATTCAGAACTGAGCCAAGGGGAGTTTGCCCGTCCCAATTTGCATGATGGAAATACCCTCTTTCGTGTTTGCTGCAGAGTCAGTCCTTGCCCTTCTCGCATGTTTCAGCTGGGCTATCTGCCTTTTTAGAAACAACATCTTAAAGAGACGCATGATTGAGTGCTGCTTCATACAAAGCAATTCCCTGTACATAAAAAACTAGGCTAGAGTCTTTCCCCTTGATACGACGGTTTTCTGTGTGCAGGGAAATGTTTTACACAAAGAAATACTCGGTTCCGTGAGCCCCTACCAGCAATCCGAAGTGGGATGGCCCGGACACAGGTTGACTTCCACCATGAGAACTAAGCAACAATAATTTTGCAGTAATTTTGTCTGTAGGCTACCAACTGGTTTGTTCATCTTCCTTTATCCTTTACACAGGAACCAGTTTCCAAACTGCTCCGGGATTATGAGGGAGGTGGTCTGTGCCACAACCCGAGTGCTAGCCAATCAGTACCATCCTCGGCTGAATTTTGTTGCAAAGTTGCAGAACTTTATTTTTCAGAGCATGACGGGAAAGGAAAGGGTACACTCGTACCCTGGACATGAAGCTTCCAAACCGGCCTCGCTGGCTCTGCAAATATTATGTGTCTTCACCCTGAAAGGATTGCATCCTTATCTTGGAAGCGGCTGAGTTATGGCTTTGACCAGCTAAGCTTACCCCCCTGGGTAATTTTAAAAGGGAAAAAGAAAACGAGAGGAAGCATTCGCTAGCATTAACCTGAGAGGATGAAAGTTGGGCAAACCATGCCTCTCAATCCACGAACTACAGCCCATGGGTGGTACACGGCAAACAGATCCACCACCAGCCCTGCCAAACCCATCAATGCCATGCTCCAAGAGGAGAGCAGGCAAATGCATCCTACGCCAAGCCACCTGGTAGTTTTTGCATCGAATGGCCTCGTCCCCCAACTACGGAGTCCAGTCCCAAACTGACAGCCCCCAATGCTGGGAAAAGTGAGAGAAGAGCGCAAGAGAGACAGAGAAGGAAGGCCATATCTGAGGATGTCTGGTTCAGTTCCTTGACATTTGTAAACTTGCATACCGCAATTGATGTTTCAGTTCTGATCCACCCTTCTCCCAAAACGAATCTGCCTGCATGTCCCCCCCAAAAAAGAGACTTCCCTGGACTTAGATATGGAAATTTACAGATATATTTATTTTAAAGGTTCTCCCTCCTCACTCTCTTGCTCTCTCTCTCTCTCTTCCTGTGCGACCTTCAGCCAATCCTCTCTTTGCTATCAGAACTGAGACCGTCCACCGGCAAATCCCACCCCACCCTCAAGACACACATCTACAGCTGTTTTTTTTCCTGGGCTCGGTCGGTATCCTTAAATTTCGACCCAAAAGAGGAAGAAGAGTTGGCAGCAGGGTTGCGGGAGTCGTCACTAACACTCATCTATGTTAAGGCTGATGAACTCCTGTATACACTTTCGGTACTGGAGCTCTGTGGGGCTGTTGTTGGGATATTGACCTGGATGACCAAAGGGACCCTCGGCTTCACGCATCTCTTCGTTCATTCGAGCCAGACGCAATCTGCAAGAAACAATGAGGAAAGACTTGGTTAGTCTTGAAGCACTCGGTGCTAATCAGCAGGAAAGGCTTGGCTTTCAGGGCGCTCAAGACAAGAGGACTTCTCAGTTGCATGTATGCATACCCTCCCTCTTAAGAGCATGGAGACAGAGAGGGACCTGCAATGTCTACTACTTGCTACTTCACGGTAGTGAGAGAAGAAGAAGAGTTGGTTTTTTATATGCCAACTTTCCCTACCACTTAAGGGAGAATCAAACCGGCTTACAATCACCTTCCCTTCCCCTCCCCACAACAGACACCCTGTGAGGTAGGTGGGGCTGAGAGAGCTGTGACTAGCCCAAGGTTGCCTTCATGTGGAGGAGTGGGGAAATAAATCCAGTTCACCAGATTAGCGTCCTCCGCTTATGTTGTAAAGGTCAAAATGAACACTGGGTCACATCAAGCCAGATGGGGCTCCAACAGGGCTGAGATTCACTTACAAGGTAACAATGTCCGCATTGGCGGCCTGGACTGCAATGCTGAGAGGGTCCTGCCCATCCTCGTCGACTGCGTGCTGATTGGCTCCTCGCTTTAGGAACAAGCACACCTGGCTGCCAAACACAAAAACAATCCAGGTCAGAGGAAGAATCATCCCATCAAGTGGAATTCAGAGCAGAACGAAAATCCGGGTACAATTACAGAACAGAGTGGCAGGAATCTACTCATCCCCGCACAGAACCTACAATTATTATCTGGTATGAAATACCAGATAGACTTGTCTGGGGGAAGAGGGGGGGTCACCAATTTGGCAGGCCTGCAGTAGATGATTCTACATAAGCGAGCCGATCCACGTGATACACGGGAGAACCGGTGTTAGCCATATCTGTGCTATTACCCCAGGTGGGAAAGGCAGATGTCCTTGTCTCCAAATGGGTTTTGCCCTTTACTCCCCACCCCCTCCTGCCCACAGCCTTAACCAGCATTATTGGCACCTTACCAGGACACAGAGCAAGCAACTTACCCAGTGTGGCCCAAATACGTTGCGTGGTGCAGAGGTGCACGCCCTCGGATATCTCTTTGGTTAACATCCGCTCCATTCTGGAGCAAGAATTCGCAAGCGATCAAGGAGCCCTGTTGGAGATGGAGGGAGAAATTAAGACAATGCTCTGGGCGTCTCAACAGACAGGTTGCATGTCATTCCTTCTCCCCCTAGGGACCCTGGGAATTGTAGTTTGGTACGGGGGGACTCGGGCTATCTCTTGGCATCTTGACAACAGTAGAGCTCCCAAGATTCTTTGGCGGAATCTAGAATAGTTAAATGGGTAAAAACAAAGTGATACAACATTGACGTCCCCCCGCCTGAGACATCATTAATAATGCCCTGATTTGGATGGCCCAGGCTAACCTGATTTCATCAGACCTTGGAAGCTAAGCAGGGTCAGCCCTGGTGAGTACTTGAATGGGAGACCACCAAGGCAGGCCAGGGTTGCTACGCAGAGGCAGGGAATGACAAACCACCTCTGTTTTTGCCCTGAAAACCCTACCGGGGGGTGGGTCATTACAAGCGGGCTGCAACTTGACGGCACTTTCCACCGCTGTTTTTAACACGCACACAAAAAGCCCCAAACAGAGGAGAGATTCTCCTCGTACTCTGTAAAGCAGCATGCATACGGACGAGGCAACAGCAGCAAAAACGACAAGATAATTGCATGACACAGAACCCTCAGATCCGGCTTTGACATGACCACAGAGATTTCCTACCCCCATTACAGCTTGGATTAACGGGGTTTTGTTCTCATCTTCATCGTTCACCCAGTTGACGTCCGCGCCGTGGGCCAGTGCCTCTGCCATGACGGGCAAATTCCTGGCCCGTGCTGCCTTGTAAACCAGTAAGCCGGGGTGCAGCTCCCGCAGATCCTCCAAGTCGGAGGCCTCTTGCTCTATTTCAGCTTCTCCGCTGGACTCTTCCGATACCTCGCATTCTGTGGGGGTGGGAGGAGAGGAAGAAAAGATTGGGATAAGATGTTGGCGTGGACAACCTATGAAGCTCGGACTTCTCGCTACACGCCCGGAGACAGAGCAAATGCTTTGCACACAGAATGTCATGAGCCTCAGGATCCCCAGTTCCAGGATCTCAAGTCTTGGGAAAGGCCTTCCTTTGCCTAGGGCCCTGAAGTACCACGGCCAACGTTGACCATGCTCAGCTAAATGGACAAGTGGAATCTATGCACGTACCTTCTTCCGTGACACTGTCCACTACTGAGCCGAACACAAGGACGTCGGTGCTTCCGTCAGTGCTGCCGCCAAGCCCGCTGTCGCTGCTCAGACCTGCGGGGCCAACAAGAGACAAACCAAGTGCATTTTAATATGTGGGTACTACTCAGATATACCCCTCTATCCACCCCATCCTCTGGTAACACATTGAGAACGCAAGTCCACCACCTGCTGGGCAAACACAGCACTGTCCCCCTAGCAAACAACCACCTACGGAATCGAAAAGGTGTCTGAGATGAACTAAGGGGGTGGGGTAAACCTACCCCAGGGCCCTTTGGGACAGGATTATGGTGTCATAAGGGAAACTCCAACATTTCTTTGTCTTCCCTGGTTTCTGGGTAGGTTAAACATCATTAGAAAGCCAGTAAGCAACGGATCGGCTCTTGATTCCGTCTAAAAGCACCAGGCAATTGCATATAGAGAAGCCAAAAGCCAAAAAAGGGCAAGGTGACGTTGCCAAGGGCACAGCTGCAGGTCAGTGGCTTCAATTTTCCCTTGGGGGGGGGTTACACAAAGTATTTGACAGCTCAGCAATATGCAAACTCCACAGAATGGACAAATGTAACGTTCAGGCTTCAGCTTTCAGAGATGCTGTCCTGGCACTGAGAAAGCGTTGAGAAGCTGCTTCTTCTTTTGGCCAGCTTGGGTAGTTCTCTGATGCCCTCTATGCCCACCTTGCGGGGCTCATCTGGGATCATCCCTCCCAGCCCACATTGCAGACTTTCCCATCCAGGATCCAAAACGCTACTTAAAACATGTCTCTTGGGATTTTGGACTTTCTTCCCCTTGAGTGCCAAAATCTCCTCCCTCCTTCCTCTTTCCACCATAACATTATCTGCTTTAGAAAAACCCCTACGTTCATGAGACGTGGTGCAGGACTCCTGTCTGAGAAACACAGACCCCCAAATCCCCATTAGGCAGCAAACTAGTGTGGTCCTTTGATTGTGGTCCCCTGGATTTTCCAACGAGCTCTTCCTTTGTGGGAATTAAAGAACATAAAAATGGCTCTGACGGATCAGACAAAAGGTCTGGCATCCTGTTCCCTACAGTGACCGACCAGCAACCTTTGGGAAGCCCAAAACCAGAGAAGGTCTACCCCCTTCATCAGGGGTGTCAAACACAATAGTTACAAGGCCGGATATGAAGTAAATGTTACTTGGTCTGGCCAGGCCATGCCTCGCCAGCCCAGATTGGGGGGGGGGGCTGCCTGGGCTGGCTCACGGGCCGGATAAGAGTTCTCAAGGGGCTGGATCTGGCCTGCGGGCCTTATGTTTGACACCCCCGCCGGTCATCCTTTAACAAGATCAGATCTTGCTGTATAGTGTGCACGCATGAACTATCATAACACATACACTAAAGCACAATAACATAAGAGCAGCCCCGCTAGATCAAACAAAAAGTCCATATAGTCCAACATCCTGGTTCCAATAGTGGCCAGTTAGTTGCCACCCAAAAAAAAAGCCCACCAGCAGGACATGAAGACAAAAAGTGCTACTCCGCCATTTGCCCCCTCTCTCATTCAGATACGCAGTCTCCAAGAACGGGGGTTCAATTCTTTGCTAATAGTAAATAGATGCGGACAAACTACCATGAATTTTTGAATTAATGGTCTTGCTGGATCCAATCAAAGCTCCACGTAGTTCAGCATCCGGGTGTTCCACAAGCAGGCCTTCCCCTGTTACCTGTCACCACCAAGCTATACTGCCTTTGAATGTGGAGGTTCCATTTAGCTATCAAGGCGAATAGCTGATGACAGCTGTATCTGCCGTAAATGTATCTCATCCTTTATAAGAACATAATACATGCCGTACTGGTTGAGGCTGAGGGTCTACATGGGCCAGCAATTTGTAGCTAAAAGAAGACAGTGAGAGGCTTCTAGAGAACTCACAAGCAGGACTTCAAGGTGAGGGCTGTTCCTTGTAGTATGTGCATAGGTTAAAATCACCACATTGTGGTCTTTACCATTAGTGTTCATGCACGAGCTAACACCGTGTGCTATGGAACAGGGACATAAGAAAAACTCCGATGGATCAGATGAAGTGTCCATTTAGTCTAGTGTCCTGTTTCGAACAGCAGCCAGCCAAATGCTTCCGGAACGCCCCTGAGTTGGTTGTGAAGGCTGTTTGTCCCCAGCCTCTGGGACCCACAGGTACACCGCCTCTGAACATGGATGCTCAACTTAGCACAGGTAATAGCTACCCATCGAGGTGGCCGTGAGTCTCTCACCAACACTATGCTGCTAAGGCATCCCCTTACCTCCGTCCAGGAGGAACGGTGAACCGCTCCTACCGGGACCATTGCCACTGTCACTCCAGGGGCCGGCTGCCAGGGGTTGCTGCATAGAGATGTGGTTGCCACCTAAGAGGAAGGTGGACGGAATGTGAGGGGGGGTTTCATTGTCACAGGCACATTTGTTTTTTAAAAAAATGCAGCAATCAGCATCTTGTCTCCCTTTAAAGGACCAAAAGAAGGAAAAAAGAAAATTGGCCATTTGCAAAGGTTTGGCGAGAAAAGGAAGGGGATGGAGAAAAAGAAGCCCAGGCCACCAAAATAGAAAACACCCCTCCCCAAAAAATGATAAAGGTGCAATGAAGAAAAAAAATAAAAGGCTATAAGTTGAGGTTGGTTAAAAGTAACTGACTCGTTCTCTCTCGCTCGCTTTCATTGTGTCCAATATTTCTCGCGGCTGCAACTCAAAAGCACGCGCCCTGGAAAAGGCAGAAGGGAAAAGCTCAGCCGGCGCAAAGCCAGGGACAGCTTAGCTTTACTTACTGCGTGGCCCAGATCCAGCGCCGGTGTCGAAGTATGAGAAAAGGGAGTCCAGCTCGTCGGGGCAGAAAAGGGAGTCTCGGCGAAACTTTCTTTCCAGGGTAGCAGCTGTTTGCAAACAGGGACACTTTAATAGGGGGGGGGGAAGCTGGGGGTGCCCGAATGGAGACAGGGCAAGTCACCAACTGTTTCCTTTCAACGAGGGGCAAGTCAATGCCCCCTCATTTGTTTCTTTTTGTATCTGTCTTTATCACGAGCAGTTTTGGTTCCCTGCAGGCCCCTCTCCACCTTGACAGGTGCTTTGGGGAGGTGGCTTAGAAATGTGCCCAACAAATAAATAGATCAATTCATGGCTGGCTTTGTTCATTTCATTTCAATTCGTTTCATTTCAAGTTTCTCAGTGCTCGACTCAGAACCGGCTCAGCATCGGCGAGCTTCCTTGGCAAACCTTTGGGAAAAAGCTCATCTCTTTTACAAGAGTTCTTTCCAAGTTTGTACTGTCGCAAGCGTCTGCTGCTTCTGCTGGCACGGGAAAGTATAATTTGGTTCAAGAGCCACAGGGGAGACTTGGTCAGCCCATGGCTTCTGTGTTCAGGCACTGTTTTCTAGTACACCCATTTACCAAGTTCACATAGTTTTATGGAAGCTCAGAGCTTCATTAAGATAACAGGGTTAATATTAAACGACTTCCGCACATACTAAATGTACCTGATTAGATACCTGATTAGCCAGAAACTAATCGAGCACATACCACATTCACATTACATTCCAAAAGGGAAAAGAATTCCTCAGGTAAACGTAGAGCTGAGCATATTTCCCCCATTCCTTTCCTCTATAGTGCAAGTACTTCTCTCTTTAAAAGGCAAAGGTAACAGTCCCCTGTGCAAGCACCGGGTCATTCCTGACCCATGGGGTGACGTCACATCCCGACGTTTCCTAGGCAGACTTTGTTTACGGGGTGGTTTGCCAGTGCCTTCCCCAGTCATCTTCCCTTTACCCCCAGCAAGCTGGGTACTCATTTGACCGACCTCGGGAGGATAGAAGGCTGAGCCAACCTCGAGCCGGCTACCTGAAACCGACTTCCGTCGGGATCGAACTCAGGTCGTGAGCAGAGCTTGGACTGCAGTACTACAGCTTTCCACTCTGTGCTACGGGGCTCTTAGTTCTGGTTTAATTCAGAGAATGTCTAAAATTAACTCTGAAACTGAAGGATGTACAATGCACCGCCAGGTTCCAGCAGTTCATTTGCACCTTTCCCCTGACCATGTTACTAGTTAGCATGCACACACTGATAAAACACCGCTCCACCCCCCCCAAAAAAAAATTCCTCGATTTGGTTTCACAAGATACTTTTTGGGCAATGTTTTGCTGATGGTACACATGTACTCCTGAACAATGGTACACCATCACACGCTCACACACACACAATTTTTGGTGCCACTATAACCTTTTCGTACTGTTGGATCAACGCACACATGAGAATTGGTAATGTAAAGCGTAGGGAAAGGATACATATGAAATGAAGGAACTGAAAACTCTGGGAAACTGCATGAGCGCCAGTGCAATGCCAATCATTCAGCCACACAAAACAGAACAAACAATTCCTAAGTCATTGGTCCCATTTGGGAAACAAGGCTAGGAAGAGGAAAATTTTTGGAAGTATCCCTAGGGACACGACACTCAATTTGTAACACCACCAAGCATTACGAGGGAGACAAGTTTATACCAAACCAGGTAATTATTAATTTTGGCACCATCACAAGTAGGAGAGGATAAAGTCCATGTGGCCAGTAAAATCATCTGCCCCAACAATGAGGATGATCCAGGGCCTGGAGACCAAGCCCTATGAGGAAAGGCTGAGGGAGTTGGAAATGTTTAGTCTGGAGAAGAGGAGGTTGAGGAGGGACAGGGTTGCTCTCCTGAAGTATTTGAAGGGCTGTCCCTTAGAGGAGGGCAATGAGCTGTTCCTGTGGGAGGCAGAGGACAGGACTCGCAATATTGGGTTTAAATTACAGGCCGAAAGGTACCGGTTGGATATTAGGGAAAAGTTTTTTACAGTAAGAGTAGTTCAGTCCTCCCATCCTTCCACCCAGCTCTAGCAAACCGCAGCTGTCTCCCTCACCCTGTGTTCTAGAACAGTTCCATCACCCAGCCCTTGGACAGACCAGAGGAAGGAGGAAGAAGGCGAGCGGCTATTCCTCACCTGAAGAGTGCGCAGCGGGCGATGCATTTCCTGCCTCGTGCCGGTACTTCCTACGGGCGGTGGGGGCTTTCGTGGAGCTGTTGCGCCTCTGGCACTTCTTCACGCTCCAGCGCCGGGGCTTCCTCTCGTTCTCGGCCAGGGTCTCCGCGCTGGGCAGCTTCTTCAGGAACTTCTTCTCGACGTATTTGACTTTAATCCAAGCTTCTTTGTCTTGCCTGGGGGGACGGAGATTGAATGTGATCATACCCGTTTCCTGTCCGCCGTCCGGAGAGGGCAGACCATTTCAGCCTTTGTAACACTTCTGGGGCATTTCAAGGCTAGGCGGGAACTTTGTAGTTCAGCGGCACAGCAGCTGCTTCGCGGGCAGGAAGTGTCAGGTCAATCCCTGGCGTCGCCGGTCAAAAGCAAGGCTGAAAAATGTCCTCCGCTTGAGACCTGGGTGAGACACTGCCAGCCTGAGTAGCCCAAACTGGTCTCTGAGTTGATGCTACAACAGTTTCAACAGGGAAGGCGCTAAGCTCAATGCTAATACATATCCTTTATGTGCAGAAGGAGGAAGTCCCAAGTCTGCTCCCTACCAATTAAAGGATCTCAGAGGAGGTGTTAGGAAAGAGGCCCTTTCTTGGACTGTTAGGGTTGCCAACCTCCAGGAAGAAGAAGAAGAGTTGGTTTTTATATCCCAATTGCCAGCATGGTGTAGTGGTTAAGAGCGGTGGTTTGGAGTGGTGGGCTCTAATCTGGAGAACCGGGTTTGATTCCCCACTACTCCACATGAGCGGAGGAGGCTAACCTGGTGAACCGGGTTGGTTTCCCCGCTCCTACACATGAAGCCAGCTGGGTGACCTTGGGCCAGTCACACTCTCTCAGCCCCACCTACCTCACAGGGTGTCTGTTGTGGGGAGGGGAAGGGAAGGTGATTGTCAGCCGGTTTGAGTCTCCCTTAAGTGGCAGAGAAAGTCGGCATATAAAAAACCAAGTCTTCTTCTTCTTCTACCTTCAGGGAGTCTCAAACTGTTTACTATTGCCTTCCCTTCCTCTCCCCACAACAGACACCTTGTGAGATAGGTGGGCTAGTCACAGTTCTCTTAGAGCTCTCTCAGCCCCACCTACCACACAGGGTGTGGGGAGGGGAAGGGAAGGTAATTGTAAGCCAGTTTGATTTTTCCTTGTGATAGAGAAAATCAGCACATAAAAACCTACTCTTCTTCTTCGACTACTACTTGATAGACTACAGTTTAGTGTAAACATAGCTTTTATATGCACTGGGAAACCAAAGAAATTGTGCGACTCACTTTATTGCGGCGGTCTGGAACCAAACTTGCAATATCTCCAAGGTATGCTTGTCGATCAGGTGAACTAAAGGTCTGATTTGGTGGTAGTAGTAGTAGAAGAAGAGTTGGTTTTTATATGCGAACTTTCTTTACCACTTAAAGAAGAATCAAACCGGCTTACAATCACTTTTCCTTCCCCTCCCCACCACAGACACCTTGTGAGGCAGGTGGGGCTGAGAGAGCTGTGACTAGCCCAAGGTAACCCAGCTGGCTTCATGTGGAGGAGTGGGGAAACAAATCCAGTTCACCAGATTAGCCTCCACCGCTCATGTGGAGGAGTGGGGAATCAAACTCGGTTCTCCAGATCAGAGTCCACCGCTCCAAAGCAACGCTCTTATCCACTACACCACGCTGGCTCTCTACCTGACGAATACAGATATGATATGAGAGGGCAGAAACAGACCAATCAGCTAGAACCAGGAGCAGAAGGATGTGTGCATTGGCGGGGGTGTTCTCATATGGAAAATCAAAAAGTGTTTCCAAAGGTCCTTCTGGGGAATCATAGGGTGGAGGGCAGGACTGAAGTGGGCCGAACCATACCTTGAGCTGCCAGCAGTGGGCTTCTTGAGTCCCAGCTCTTCACACTGTGCCTCGTAAATCTGATTCATGGTGGCATTCCCCAGCTCGCACATCAGCTGTAGGCAAAGAAGAAAGGCGAAAAGGGTTACGTGCGTATGTAAGTGCCCTCAAGTCGCAACCAACTTCCCGCTGCCCCAGCAAGGGGCTGTCCGGGCAAGTGAGAAGCAGAGGGGGTCTGCCATTGCTTTCCTCTGCAGAGCCTTCCTTGGTGGCCCGATACTGACCTTCAGTAATTCCGGCTCCCAGGAATCCAGCGTGAGGGACCGCACTTTAGAGCAATGGACTCCCAGACTCCTACGGGGGAGATGCAGAGCAGAGAGTAACTACAGGTGTGGCATAGGCGTGATTCTTCTGGGGTCTCGAAGGGCATAAACGACCAGTACCTGTGTATCCCTGAGCATTCGATGCATAGTAAGATGCCCAAGTTGATGCTGGCCCACCGGGGGTCGGCCTGCCCGCAGTCGCAACACTGGTCATTGCCGGGGATGCTCTGAACCCTCTGCAGAATGGTCTCCCCCTTGGAGCTCCGGTCCCGTGAGTCGGTCGCTGAGTCGATGCTGCTGGTGGAAGGAGAGGCGGTTCGGTCCAACCTCTGCAGGGAAAGAAGGAGGCAAAGGCTTCTACCGGTGCGTCACAGAAAAGGATACCTGTTGTTGTTTTTAACGTGAAGTCGGGTTGCTAGCAAGTGAGAGAAAATATGCCCTAGCCCTGTGATAGAGGTTCTAGGCAGAAGAAGAAGACGAAGACGAAGAAGAAGAGGAGGAGGAGGAGGCAGAAGAAGAAGAAGAGGAGGAGGAGGAGGCAGAAGAAGAAGAAGAAGAGTTGGTTTTTACATGCTGACTTTCTCCATCGCTTAAGGAAGAATCAAACCGACTTCCAATCACCTTCCCTTCGGTTTTTATAGCCCACTTTTGCTCTACCTTTCGGAAGAAGCAGAAGAGTTGGTTTTTATACCCCACTTTCCCCCTACCTTTAAGGAGTCTCAAAGCGGCTTACAATTGCCTTTCCATTCTCCTCCCCGCAACAACCACCATGTGAGGGAGGTGGGACTGAGAGAGTTCTGAGAGAACTGTGACTGGCCCAACGTCATCCTGCAGGCTGCATGTAGAGGAGTGGGGAATCAAACCTGGTTTTCCAGATCACAGTCCGCCATTCATGTGGAGGGGTGGGGAATCAAGGCAGATGACACAAAGGACCATTCAAGCTTTCTTGTTCTAAGACATACCATGGAACTTCATTACAAGGGAACTTCAGTTATAGGAATTTTTAAATTTAACTGCTTGATAATATCAGTGTTCCATCTTTTTAAAAAAATCTTTGAAGTGTGCTTAACGCAACCCTAAGTTTTATGTTAGATGAGATATATTTTATGACATCTTCTTCTCATTCATTCAGGATTTTAATTGGAGTATTGATGGGAACATTCTCAAATACAGATAAGATTTTCGTAAGCAACATCATCTTGAGGCGTGCCGTTTTCCCCAGCCATGACAGACATCACCTACCTCATTTTTTAAAAAAAGTTTTTTAATTTCTATCCAGAATTTTACGTGTTTGTTTTAAAATAAACCTATTAACTTTGAGGATAACCAAATCATTTTTCCAAAAAGAAAAGAAAGGAAAAGAAAATCTGGCTGTGAATTTCACGCATTATGATTTATTCTTGTTGTGTGCGCTACCGAACTCTACCACGAGATGGTGATGCAGGATAAATCATAGAAATAGACACAAATCTGTTTTGCTCCTACTGTGGGTTGGTAACCCTGACTGGCAATTAAGGGAACAAATGCTGAAGGGAGTAGACACTGAAGGAGCAGAAGCAGAATCTTTAGCAATGTGTGACAGTGTGCATATGAAGTGTGAGGAGCTGTGGCTCATTGGTAGAGCATCTGCTCGGCATGCAGAAGGTCCCAGGTTCAATCCCTGGCATCTCCAGTTAAAGGGACTAGGCAAGTAGGTGATGTGAAAGACCTCTGACTGAGGCCCTGGAGAACCGCTGCCGGTCTGAGTAGACAATACTGACTTCGATGGACCGAGGGTCTGATTCAGTAGAAGGCAGCTTCATGTGTTCATGCGTATGTAAAAAGGGGTGTGTTCCAAGCATGTACCTGTTTTTATCTGTGAAATGCTGGAGGAGATGTGCTTCTAAAACATGGAATGGTGCTCTGTTATTAAATGGATAGAAATGACCACAAGCGTCCCTTCCCCGATCCCTGACCTCACCTCAATATAGCAGCTGTCGGGACTCTCTCTGTATGCAGAAGCGATGCTAGCTTGGACCGCCTGGATCCAGGCCTGGCGCAGTTTCTCCGAATCTGCTTGCAACATGCAACTCCTGTGAGGGGGGAAAAAGGAACCCGATGATCAACGGCTGAAGTGGCAGGGCGGCCTCAGTTCAGATAAAATGAGAAAGTGACTTAGGGGGTTACAGTATCACAACATGAATGGAGCATCCATTTGCTTTACTGCAAATGGATGCAGTAAAGTGCAAATAGATGCAGTAAAGTGCAATTGAACAAGGTAAAGTGCAATTGTGTGGACTAAAATGCAGTTGGATGAAATAAAAGTCCACCTGAATGGAGTAAAGTGCAAACGGATGCAGTAACGTGCAAACAGATAATTAAGCTCGATGAATTTGAGGGAAATTCCCACAACTAACTTGGTGGGTGAGACGACTTCAAAGCAAAACCTCCTCTCTATATCTTCACAGGGCTTCACAGTACAAAGTCTGAGGTCTTCCACCACCACCGTGAGGACGTCCTGAGCAGAGAAGAACGAAATGTCAGTAAACGCCCCTGGGAACCCATAACAAGAGCGCAAAGACACAGTCACGTTAATATGTGTGGAAAATTTCGTTTGTGCCAAATCCTTTTGACAATTGCTTATATGCTTGTGAGTCAACCTCTCGTAAGTGCCATATTAGAGGGGAAAAGTCAGGAGTTTGGGGCTCAGCCCTGAGACCCTGGAGAGCCGCTGCAGGTCTGAGTAGACAGTACTTTTATGGACCAGGGGTCTGATTCAGTATAAGGCATTTTGTGTGACCATGTGATCTCTGGCCAAACTGGCTTGGAGGAAAATTGCTCCCTGACCCCAAAGCGGCAATTGGCATTTCCCTGGGCATGTAAGAAGGGCCATGAGAGCCAAGCACTGATGCAACCCTGCCCTCCCTCCCATGCTTAAGAGACCATAAAAACCTATAGCAGGCTCTGAGTGGCAAAGCAGGCAAAGCTAGGTTTTTCTATCCTGCCCCGTGAGAATAAGCATAGGATCGGAACCCAGCCGACTGGTCTGATCTATCTCCCTTCCACGACACCATGAACACTCCCACAATCTCGTGAACGGCAAGGCATCGGACAAGACATCTAATCCGCTATGCCGTCCTGGACGTCCTCACTGACCTTTAGCTTCTTCTGGTACACCAGCTGGCTGTTCTGTATGGAGAACCACCTCCTGGGGAGGGGAGAGGAGAGGAGGGGGAGAGAGGGAGAGAAACGTAAATGAACGGCAGTGAAAATGGATAATCCCGAAAGGGGGCAGGCAGGCAGCTGTTTGGCCTCCTTAGAAATAAAAGCGGAAATTGAGAAGTTTCAGGGGTAGGCTTGCCAGGCCCATAGCTTTAACAGTGGGAGCTTTCCTGGGGCTGGCTGTGGCGAGTGATGCATGTGCGCGCCCGGTGCGGCACGCACACATGTACACCCCGCGCGGCACAAGCGCACACCCCGCACGGCACACCTACGTCACTTCTGGGTTAACCAGGAATCGACGTGGACACTCTAGTGATCTCTTAGCTGAGGTTGCCAGAGCGTCCGCGTCGTTTCCGGGTAAACCAACACCATTGGGCACTTGGCAATCCTATTCGGGGGGGAGGGTCTATGAGCAAGTTTCTAGTCCACATCGGTGCCGCAGCATGTTTTCGAAATGGGTTTTCGATAGAATTTGCTGAAAGGGCCGACTCGGTTTTCCATTTGGCATCGTATGGATATTACGAGAGCCCTGAAGGATCATATCAATGGTCCCTTTTCTCCATCATCCTGATGCCCTCCGTAAGGCTTACAAACAGAGCACAGAAAAGGGAAATTTTCCAGGTCGTGCAAATCCCTTACCGGTTCCAGGTTTTGAAAGCGTTGCTTGCTCTCTTGAAGAGGTAGCCTTCCATCACCACCCCGTTGGGGGCGTCGACATTGAATTCCACTTTGGAGTCATCGTAGGAAAAATCCTGCAGGCCCCGAGAAAAGCAAAGAGTGCCGTCAGTCATAAGGACAGAAGCCGAGGAAAGCAGGAAGAGTCTAAAATATTATTTGTGGCGGTCATGTCATAAAAAATAAACAATGTTTTTGATATAAAAAAACATCCAGGATGAAAGGGGCACCATACAATTCTGAAAAAACGAATTCTTCATGCAACGCATAATGGTTTGCAAAATTCACTTCAACCCATAGCCTTCTACACTGCACATGTTTATTGAATTTATGGCTTCATCGTCTTATACTACCTATATTTCATAAAGGATAATTGCTTCATTTCTGATAGCTACAATTACAGTCCGAGGAAGAGATATCGAAGCGGGATACCAGTTGGCCGACCTGTCACCATTGTGGTTTGGTGTTCTATTATCTACACTTTGTTTTTGCTCATCCTATGTATACTGCAATACACGTCTCACAATTTCTGGCAACCACTGTTACTACTATTTTGTAGCAGCGACAAGTTGTTAGATAGACACCTTGCAACCTCTGTTGCTTAGCACTTCCCCCCCCCCCCCCATCTTCTACCGGAGGTTTCTCCCCCTTCGTCTTTTTCGTGTGAAATTCACAGCCGCAAGATGGGATAGCCTAGATTGTCTTCAAAGGAGTAGACAAACAACATAAAGGTCCACCAGCGTTTACAAGGAAGCTCATTCAAAGGAAATGTATCTTTGAATACTCGTCCTTGTATGGGGAGGCGGCAACAAGAAAAAACATTTTCACACAAAAAATGCCCTTCTTTGCGGGCATTTGGTTGGCCATTTTGATCCAGCAGGGCTCTTCTTATAATATTAAGTTTGAACTTGGCCTCGGAGTGCGGACTGATAAAACAACAATGAAAGGACACGTCTACATTACAAATACATATCGTTTCACAAGTAGTTTGAATGATTTTTTTTTTAAATCCAGTAGAAAGCTTCGACTGGCACACACGACAGAATGAGGTGGTAGGATGAACTGCGCTGCAAGACTGCAAAGAAGTCTCTTTTTTAATTAAAAAAAAAACTCCCCTCGCAAGTAGAAAAGTAGTATATGCCACCACTGCTGCAAGATTGGTCTATGCAGCTAAATGGAAAATGTCTGAGATACCAGACAAGAATGACTGGATAAATACAATGTTTGCACTAGCAGAAATGGCTAAACTCACTGCTTTAGTAAATCAAAAAGACAATGAAGAATACGTGAGAGAATGGGAGACATGGATAACATATTGTGAAAACGAATTAAATATGGGAAATGTTAAAGGCTATGACTTAATCTAATTCAATTGATTAATGTTGAAAGGATGAAGTATTCAATAATTAAAGTATATAGGAAGATAATATGTAGTTTATAGAAATGTTACAATGAATTATAATGAATTAGAAAACAAATACAGAGGGGATTATATAGATATTAATTTGATAGAGGAGGGGAGAGGGGAAGTCAGTATTTTTTAATATAATTTTTTATTGCTTTTTTAGAATTAAACAAAAAATAAACAAAAATAAAATCATGACACAATACAATAAAAAAATACAATACAAAAGTCAATATTGATCAGGCTGATTAGTTTGGAATTGTTTTATTTTAGGTAACTATGAAGATGACAATATTGAAATTGTATGTGACTTAATAAGAAAATTATATATATATATATATATATATATATATATATATATATATATATATATATATATATATATATATATATATATATATAGCAAGTAGAAAAGTAGCACAGCAAGGGTTGGGCTGGAGCCTTTCTCCCTGAAGCACTGGCTGTTTACCAGCAGGGAGGTGTTGTTTTAAACACGGGGGAACGTTTAAAACGGCATCCTCCCTCCTTGCCGTTGGGTCCTACCACCTCCTGTTTAAAAATTCGTTTTATACCCCGCTCTCTTCCCAGCCAAGGCCGGGCTCGGCGCAGCTAACGGCCATTGGACAGCCCCAAAAATATAAAACCCGGCAACGCTGCTGAATGAAGAGACCAGGCCTTGTCGGCTGTACAGATATACCCTCCGCTCCGTGCCAGAGGACGGGCATTTCGCCGTGCCTATTATCCTCCCAAGACTGGTGTTGCTTGCAACTAGATCCCCCCCGGCGAAACCGCATCATTTCCCCACGCTGCCGCTCAATTAAAAAACACACACACACAAGCCAGGGTGGCGAATTTGGAGGCAGCGCCCATTAGCTTGAGTGCCTCCACCGCTTTGGTGCAGGAAGGCCCCAGCAAAGCCTGGCCGTTGCTAGGCAACGGGCACTTCACTCTCATTAGGATGAGTGATACCCACGCTGAGAGATGCTGGCCCCGCCAGGAAGGTGTCATAACAAAAGGAATCAGGAGCTGTCATGGGACGGGGATGCGTCATGCCCCTGGGAGGGTAGCCTGATGCTCGGCCGGAGCGGCCACGGGGCCAAGGGCGCTCCCCATTAAAACAAAACGGGCGTAGGATTGGAGCAGTCTCCACCGCCGTCCTCCTCATCTAGGCTTGCCAACCTCCAGGTGCTGGGGGAGAAATAGACCCCACTGTACTGGCATTGGGGAAATTAGGAAATCAGTACAGGAGCGAAATCAAATTTAAGATGCAAAAATATCTTTATACGCTACTGTGTCTAACCATATAAAATATCTTTTTTTTAATAAATATTTTTATTGATTTCTGATATTAAATGGGGATACAGGAAAGGGAAAAGGGTAAGGGAGATTATTAACAAAAGGAAAATACATGTTTTTACCCCCTTAACAGGATTCAAATAGTCAACGTTTTTTAACATGTCATACTTTGTCTCCTTCATTTTCATAACGTCTAAATAAAAAAAGAAGAAAAGAAAAAAAAAAGAAATTTATTGTTGTTTTTTGGTTTGAAATATCTTTATATGCTACTGTGTCTAACCTTATACATCATATACATATATGACGTGTTTGTACTCTCCGAGACACGTCATATATGAACTGTTCCCTTTCTTCCTTCACCTTTGAGGTGGTTGATTGTATGTTTGTTTTACTGTTGTATTTCTGTGTTGTATACATTTTATAGGTGACTTAGAATATTGATGTATAAGGTTAGACACAGTCGCACATAAAGATATTTTTGCCCCTTAAATTTGATTTCGCTCCTGTGCGGATTTCCTAACCGCCAGGTACTAGCTGGAGATCTCCAGCTATTACAACTGACCTCCGGCAGATAGAGATCAGTTCCCCTGGAGAAAATGGTTGCTTTGGCCATTGGACTCTATGGCGTCGAAGTCCCTCCCCTCCCCAAACCCCGCCCTCCTCAGGCTCCGCCCCCAAAACCTCCCGCCAGTGGCAACCCTATCCTCATCCCTGGTAGGTTTCCAGGGCCGGCATCACAGGCCGGCCTCTTTGGACACTGACCAAGGCCCACAGTTTGCTGGGAGACCTGAGACAATGGGATGACCTCCCGTCCCCCCAAGGGACTTCAATGCTATAGAGTCCAGTTGCCAAAGTGGCCATTTTTCTCTGGGCGAACTGATCTCTATCGGCTAGGGTTGCCAGGTCCCTCTTCGCCACCGGTGGGAGATTTTTCGGGTGGAGCCTGAAGAGGGCGGTTAGCTATTTAGCAACTAGTAAATCATACTATTGCATTTCCACACTGAGCTTCTTTATCCTTCTTGGGACCGGCATCTGAATGTTACCCGTGGTGGGACATATATCATAACCTACAATTTGAAAATGAAAACTTGGTAGAAAATTTTGCAAGATGCCTTCTGAAGGACTGAAGAAGAATTGTTAAATTGCCAAGAATTTGAAACGGCCGTATCCTCCATTACTATTGGCATCCATTGGACTACATGAGATTAGCTTGTGGAAGAAGAATGTGGACCTCGTTTTTGGACATTTAAAAATATGAATATTTAAGAATGACTTCTTGTAGGTCTTCTTGTGTATATAATGTCTCATATTGTATGTAATTGCACATAGCTATTTATAAATCTATTTGCACTTTGCTTATGTAGTGTTTCGCTCCTGTACTAGCTTCTAAATCTTTTGATAATTGTACACTGGTGTCTATTTTCTCCTCCATTACCTGGAGGTTGACAACCCTAGTTCACCTGTATCTGGAGACTGGTTGCAATTCCAGGAGACTTCCAGGTCCCACCTGGAGACTGGCAACCCTAGCGGGGATTCGTGCGCTAAAATATTTAGGGAGGCGAATCAGCCAAAGCAAGTAATGCTTCAGAGGACAGGCGCGGAGGATTCACTAAGCCGAGCCACCCTTTTGAAGACAAACTCAGATCTCCTGCCAAACGCCCCTGTCATCTGTTCGCCCGGCTTTCATGTCGTTTCAATAAATCACACCCCCTCGGGCTCTTTACGTCTCTCCTTCCAATCCCCCCCCCCATCGCCATTGCTTTAGAGTTTATGGGACCAAGGAAGCCTGAGCTGGCATTGAGAGCTTTTCTTCTTTAAAAAAAATTAGATCAGACAATGGTTACCCAGGGAACCCTCTGAATGCCACCAAAAGAAGCACAAAGAGGAAAGGCACCGCAGGACAGGCGGTGGTCCTCTGTCCGTTGGGATGGAAATTATCCCCCTCCCGCCCCCCCGCAAGTGTGGATATTTTCAAACTGGCAAATGATAGCCAGCGTGGTGTAGTGGTTAAGAACGGTGGTTTGGAGCGGTGGAGTCTGATCTGGAGAACTGGGTTTGATTCCCCGCTCCTCCACATGAGCGGAGGACGCTAATCTGGTGAACTGGATTTGTTTCCCTGCTCCTACACACAAAGCCAGCTGGGTGACCTTGGGCTAGTCACAGCTCTCTCAGCCCCACCTACCTCACAGGGTGTCTGTTGTCGGGAGGGGAAGGGAAGGTGATTGTAAGCCGGTTTGATTCTGCCTTAAGTGGTAGAGAAAGTCGGTATATAAAAACCAACCTTCTTATTATTATTTTATTCCCTTTTGTATTCATCGTAACTGGCGTCATTTGACCGAACTAAAACACATGCAGAGAGGGAGGGGGTGAGAAAGACTACAGAGCAAGTGATTCCCTTTGCGGGTTGAAAACATACAAACTAAGAGTTTTGGGAGAAACAGAATGTGATTTGAGGGCTCTTTAGGAACTCAGTGTGTTAAGGGGCTCCTTTGCAGTGCAGCCCTTTAGGTTTCTTTATCTGTCCATCCACGAAGCATCTGCCACATTTGCAAACATGCGATGTGGCAGGTCAACTACCAACGTAGAGTCACCCACGCGTGCCAAGAAGGAGACGGATCACATTCAATAAGGCTGTGCTTACATGAAACATAAGGACAGAACATGCAGAGATGGGCAATCCCCCTTCTCTAGGACCCCCCCCCCCCACTGGGACCTGACCCCCATGCATCTGAATCCAGTTAAGCCCTTTCTCGCAGTTTCTTGCCGGGCTGATTGCCTGGAGGTTCTTCCAGGACTGCACAACTCCAATCTGAGGAGGAATGGATTCCCCCAGTGCTTGTCTTTATTAGAACATAAGAAAGGCCCTGCTGGATCAGGCCACGGCCCATCAAATCCAGCAGTCTGTTCACACAGTGGCCAACCAGGTGCCTCTAGGAAGCCCCCAAACAAGACGACTGCAGCAGCATTCTCCTGCCTGGGTTCCACAGCACCTAATATATTCGGCCTGCTCCTCTGATCCTGGAGAGAATAGGTATGCATCATGACTAGCATCCATTTTTACTAGTAGCCATGAATACCCCTCTCCATGAACATGCCCACTCCCCTCTCGAAGCCTTCCAAGTTGGCAGCCATAAGAGCCCTGCTGGATCAGAGACCCAGGCCCATCAAGTCCAGCAGCCTGTTTGCACAGTGGCCAACCAGGTGCCTCTAGGAAGCCCCCATACAAGACGACTGCAGCAGCACCATCCTGCCTGTGTTCCGCCACACCCAATAAATTCGGCATGCTCCTCTGGTCCTAGAGAGAATAGGTATGCATCATGACTAACATCCATTTTTACTAGTAGCCATGAATAGCCCTCTCCTCCATGAACATGTCCACTCCCCTCTTCAAGCTTTCAAATTTGGCAGCCACCACCACATCCTGGGGCAGGGAGTTCTACAGTTTAACCATGAGTTGTGTAAAGAAATATTTCCTTTTATCAGTTTGGAATCTCTCACCCTCCAGCTTCAGCAGATGACCCCGCGTTCTGGTATTATGAGAGAGGAAGAAAAGTAGTTATTGTTTCAGAACTACTCTTTATGCTGAATTCCACTGAACTTGAACTCCAGGTTTACTAGGAGGAAGTCAACGATTAATTCCTGAACGGGAACAAGTGCATTCCCAAACTCCATCCTCTCCAGGCATTGCCTCCAGATCTCTAGGAATTTCCCCAGCTGGTGCTGGAAATCCTGCCTTTGCTCTGCCCCCCAAACCTATTTATGTAATGCCCAGATATAAGGGCTGGTATAAAATACTATGTACTCATATGCACACACATGGAAGCTTTGGCGAAGTTGGCATCCGGGAGCCATGAACCAACAAATCATGCTCTCTGTGCCTGGTACGGCCTTTCACCAGTAGAGAGCTCTGAATTACCTTCATCCTTAGGAATGTGTTTTCTACTTCCAAGATCACAAGACCTAGCACTTGCTTAGAGACGCCTTCGGGCAATATCTATAGGCTATGCTAATTAAAGTGGAGTAGACACCTAATGTGCATTGGTGCTTTTATGTATCAATCTGCTTGTCAGCAGCCATGGGCCTGCCCCATGCGAATGCATAAATACTAAGCTTCCTTTGTTTCTCTGGTGAGTAACTCTGCATCTTATTTGTGGGTTATTTCACCCCAGGTCTGTGTTTAGCTAAATAAAGAACCTTTGCTTTTAACCTCCTCCTAGTTGTCTTTATTGGATTCTATAAGACAACCAGGCACTTAATTTATAATGCAACTGCTCAGCCTCAGGATATGGGATGAAACCAAAGAAATCTCAGAGCATGTGCAAAGTGTTCCCCATTCTCACTGTAAAGTAACCACAGTGATTTCTCAGTTTCCAAGGAGAAAAGAATTAGGGGTTCCGGGGTGGAAGGCCCAACCTCTAGGCATCTTTTTATCCCAGAAAGAAGAAGAGTTGGTTTTTATATCCCGATTTCCTCTACCAAAAGGAGTCCTCAAACCGGCTTACAATTGCCTTCCCTTCCTCTCTCTAGTGAGGTAGGTGGGGCTGAGAGAGTTCAGAGAGAGCTGAGCCTAGCCCAAGGTTACCCAGCAGGCTTCATGCGTAGGAGTGGGGAAACCAACCCGGTTCTCCAGATTAGAGTCCACTGCTCTTAAGAAGATGAAGATTTGGTTTTTATATGCTGAATTTCTCTACCACTTAAGGGAGACTCAAACTGGCTTACAATCACCTTCCCTTCCCCTCCCCACAACAGACACCCTGGGAGGGAGGTGGGGCTGAGAGAATGTGACTTACTCAAGGTCACCCAGCTGGCTTCGTGTGGAGGAGTGGGGAAACAAATCCAGTTCACCAGATTAACCACCGTACCAGGCTGACATCCACAAACTTTATCTGCACGATCCTGGGATGATAAGCACAGAGAACGACCCCCCCTGAGTCGGGGCAGCGCTGTGTCTACAAAAACCAGCCATCCCTGTGCGTGTATGCATATCAGCATAGGCATGCTGTCTATCCACACATCCCTAGAATTCATTCTTCTTTTGTTTCTCCCCTTCCCTGGGTAACAATCAATCACACGCACACACTCACACCTCATTTCCCCCTGCACATCCTTCCTGCGTGGCCTGCTCATCTCTGTTCTTGCGAGGAGCTCTGCCAAACGGTCCGTTGAGCTCAGTCCTGCACTGGAGCGTTTTGACACATTGCAAACACTGGCGCGCGCACCCTGCACAAATTGCCACCTCCGACATGCAAATGCAAAACTGATCTTTCACACAATTTCACCGTTGCTCCTACTTTTCCCCACTACAAATTAGTCAAACCATAGAGGAAGCAGCCTTCCACAAGACACAGCAAGCCCACTTGGATGGCAGCGACTCTCCAAGACCTTAGGAGGAGATCTTTCCCAACTATGGGCACATCTTCTAATGCAGCACCATCGATGTGCAGATGGCGCATGGCTGAAGGCAGGTCAAAAATTCACCCGGGGGAGAGAGGATTTGATTCCCCAATCCTCCACATCAAAGGCGGACTCTAATCGGGTGGACCGGGTTTGATTCCCCACTCCTACACATGAGTGGCGGACTCTAATCAGTGTGCAGATGGCGCATGACAGAGTAAAAAGATGAAGGCAGGTAAAAAATTCACCCAGGGGAGAGGGGCAGGGGGAGGTGAGGATAACGGGGACGGGTATACATCCAGTTTGGTTACAGACAGGAAATCTTGTTCATGGAGAGACAGGATGTACTTTTAAAGAAGGCGCTCAGCAGCTGATCTATGACAACCCTGTTGGGTTTTCAAGGCAAGAGACGTTGAGAGGTGGTCAACTGCCTGCCTCTGCATAGCAACCCTGGACTTCCTTGGTGGTCTCCCATCCAAGTACTAACCAGGGCCGACCTGGCTTAGCTTCCCAGATCTGACAAGATCAGATTATAGCATTATAGCACTGAAAATGCTATAATAGAGGTTAGGTCCCCGAATCTGTCTGTCCAAAAGATATAAGATACGCCACAAGAACATGTCCTTTATTCATCCTATGCAGAGAACAAGAGAAGGAAGGAAGGAAGGAAGGAAGGAAGGAAGGAAGGAAGGAAGGAAGGAAGGAAGGAAGGAAGGAAGGAAGGAAGGAAGGAAGGAAGGAAGGAAGGAAGGAAGGAAGGAAGGAAGGAAGGAAGGAAGGAATCCCACATAGTATCCTGGACAACTGCCCCCTTACCAGAAGGTACTCGAGTCTGCCAAAAATCTTCATGATGCTGTCGTGCCGTCTGACCGCGCTCGCCGAACGTATAAGTCCCCTTTCCAGCTCTCCTCTGGAGCAGCGAGGGTTTCCCCTACCGCTAGCTGAGAAGCGTGCGATGCTCCCTCCTCCCAAGACACATGTGCTTCCAGCCAGAGCGGCTCCTGCCCCTTCCCTCCGTCAGGAGGGTCGCCCGCTGGCTGCTGTCAGATCGGGCTCGGCTGGAAGAGTGAGGGAAGCGTGCCTTCGCCTGCAGACCACCTGCCCGCGTCCCCCCTTCCCCTCTCCTCCTCCGGAGCCTTCCCTTTCAGAGTCAATCAGCTTAGCGCAGGGGGGGCTAATTACCATACAGCTGTCGCCTCCAGGCAGGCGGGGTCCGAGGAGATGGGCAGCGGAGTTGACAGGGCGATCCGCGTGACCTCTGACCCGCTTGGGAGGACTCGGGGCGCTTCCCACAAGGCCGCTGCCTGCTGAGCTGGCATCCCTTCCTGCCGCCGTGGGTCGCCCCCCTCCCCGCCTCCATGACAACCCGTCCCCGGGAAGCCGCCTGAAGAGATGGACACCCTACCTTGGCTCTTCCAAGCTCGGCCGGCCCAGTTGGAGGAGGCGATAAAGGCGCGCCATATGGCCGGGCCCGCTTCCTTATTTATTCGTGAAGCCCCCCTACTAAATCAACCTGACGGGGGCACCGCCCTGGCCTGTATGTCTTCTCTCTCCGTTCCCACGCGTCCGGGGCCCGAACGGCGCTTTCCCAACTTCTCCTTCGTCCTGGGGCGAAGCAAGATCCACCCCGGAGGGATTCCCAAAGAATCAAACTATATCGCAGTATAAAAATTCTAGATCAAATCAAGCCTGAACTGTCCCTGGAAGCTAAAATGACTAAACTGAGGCTATTGTACTTTGATCACATTATGAGAAGACAAGACTTGCTGGAAAAGACAATGATGCTAGGAAAAGTAGAAGGCAGTAGGAAAAGAAGAAGACCCAACATGAGAGCGGTTAAAACACTTAGGGTTGTTTAGCTTGGAAAGAAGGCAGGTAAGGGGAGACATGGATACTAGTCATGATGCATACCCATTCTCTCCAGGATCAGAGGAGCATGCCTATTATATTAGGTGCTTTGGAACCCAGGCAGGATGGTGCTGCTGCAGTCGTCTTGTTTGGGGGCTTCCTGGAGGCACCTGGTTGGCCACTGTGTGAACAGACTGCTGGATTTGATGGGCCTCGGTCTGATCCAGCAGGGCCTTTCTTAGGTTCTTAACCCCAAAGCTGCAAACCACGTCCAAAATAAAGCACATCCTCCATTCGTTTTTCGGTGTGCATAGCGAGGAATGCTGATTTCAACGGGCTTAGACTGGAGGAACTCTGCATGGGAACGCACTGTAAATCACAACCCGGCACGTTTCCCTGTTAGGTCCCTCCTTCCACCCCAGCTGTCAGGAAAGTTAACTGAAGAGTCCAAAAATGCACATACTGTTGCCTTCTCTCATGGGGGCATGTGTGGAGACAGGAGGTGTCTGTTTGACTTCTGTTTAAGCAGCGTTTGTTTTCCTGCAGAGGCGTAAATCAGCCCCAAAGGGGACTCCCCCGAAGTGAGAAGGAGACACAGCCCACGATCGGGGAGGACGGCAGTTAACCAGTAACAAAGGCATCTTGGAACGATGGCCATCCTGGGAATACGTACAATAGGGTGGACAGATGCCCCCAGAGAAATGCAGCGGAAAGGTGGGAGGGGAGAGAGAGATGCTTGGAGAAGCACCGTTCTAAAAAAAGGACGACCCAGATTCAAGTTGGGATCTCTCCAACTCTTCCTCAACCCCTCCCTCCTCCAGCCAAGCAGAATTTCTCCTGCTCTATAAACAGAAGAAGCCAACGGCTGTCACGTTAGTGATCTTAATGTGAGAGCCGCCAAAGGAAAAGCTGATGGGGATCGAAGAGAGCGCATGCCCTGAGCACGGAAGGCCCCGGGTTCAATCCCCGGCATCACTAGTTTGAAGCATTACAAGTGACATGGCTAGAAAGACTCCATTGGTTCGAAGCAGTGGACTCTAATCTGGATTCCCCACTCCTCCACACGAGCGGTGGACTCTAATCTGGAGAAATGGGTTTGATTCCCCACTCCCCCACATGAGCGGCGGACACTAATCTGGTGAACTGGGTTGGTTTCCCCACTCCTCTACATGAAGCCAGCTGGGTGACCTTGGGCTAGTCACAGCTCTCTCAGCTAGGATTGCCAGGTCCCTCTTTGCTACCAGCGGGAGGTTTTTGGGGCGGAACCTAGGAAGGGTGGGGTTTGGGGAGGGGAGGGACTTCAATGCCATCGAGTTCAATTGCCAAAGCAGCCATTTTCTCGCGGTGAACTGGTCCCTATCAGCTGGAGACCAGTTGTAATCGCAGGAGATCTCCAGCTAATACCTGGAGGTTGGCAACCCTACTCTCAGCCCCACCTACCTCACAGGGTGTCTGTTGTGGGGAGGGGAAGGGAAGGTGATTGTAAGCCGGTTTGATTCTTCCTTAAGTGGTAGAGAAAGACGGCATATAAAAACCAACTCTTCTTCTTCTTAAGAGCAGGGGACTCTAATCTGGAGAACCGGGTTGGTTTCCCCACTCTTCTTCTCTCTCTTCTTCTCATTGATTATTTATTATTGTTACTATTATTATTGCTGTTATTGTTGTTGTTGTTGTTATCTGGCATGCCCTGCCCTGGATGGTCCAGACTAGCCGGATCTCGTCAGATCCCAGAAGCTAAGCAGGGTTGGGCCAGGTTAGTACTTGGATGGGAGACCACCAAGGAAGTCCAAGCTTGCTGTGCAGAGGCAGGCTATGGCAAACCACCTCTGCTCATCTCTTGCCTTGAAAACCCTACGGGGTCGCCACATGTCAGTTGCTGCTTAACTTGAGTCAGTTAGTACACTGCATGCTTTTAGCCCCAGGTTCAACCACTCACACAAATCAATATTATAAAAGATAACACACAGGCAACAGCACTCAGCTGCTACGTCAAAACGTCCGCATGACAATTCTCTGCATCGATTTCAGAGAACATTCTGCGCAAATAATACATCATCTACTGCCAACAAGACGACCGTACTCATTATAACGCTTCTTTCCACTCGGCAAAGATTTCCGTGGTAATTCACACAGAGATACCACAGAGAACCTCTTCTGAAGATAACGAAATTCTGCTACTTATGGGGATGAACTGAATGGTCCAGGGCTGAATTATTGCTTGCTCCGCTGAAGGCAGAGCCAGTGCAGTGGATCATTCAAAGGCACAGCAGGCAGACCCCTTTAAATGGGTAGCCGCTTTGGGCTCCCCAGAGCCGGTCCCCTCATCTGCAGCAGTTGGGAATTGACTGCAATGACAACGGAATACAGTGATGCCTGTGGGGGGGGGGGATTGCATCACCACTCCATGCACCAGCCTACCTTGTAGGGCTATCGTTAATGATGACTATGATAACATATGCAAAACGTTTCAAACTCTCAAGGCTCAATTATGTATAGAAATATATTCATTTTAAGGTGCTGATATCTATATTAAAAACATTTTAAAAATTATATTAACAGAAAGCACAAATGGCAACTAATACTGGTTGATAATCTGAAACCACAATCCAAATGCATTTCGCCCCCCTGGCGTTCATCAGTGGTCTAATAACATCACTTATAATGCATACCAATACATAACACAACATGTAACATTATTAAAGCAGAATTATAACAACCCAGGTATGGATGTAGGAATGTATTCCAATTCGATTCTGTGCCCAATATATACTATAAAATTAAAGAATACTTAAACTGTGGAACTCCCTGCCCCAGGGTGTGGTGATGGCTGCCAACTTGGAAGGCTTTAAGAGGGGAGTGGACATGTTCATGGGGGAGAGGGGTATTCATGGCTACGAGTCAAAATGGCTACTAGTTATGACACATGCCTATTCTCTCCAGGATCTGAGGAGCATGCCTGTTATCTTAGGTACTGTGGAACACAGGCAGGATGGTGCTGCTGCAGTCGTCTTGCTTGTGGGCTTCCTAGAGGCACCTGGTTGGCCACTGTGTGAACAGACTGCTGGACTTGATAGGCCTTGGTTTGATCCAGCAGGGCTTTTCTTATGTTCTTAAAGAGCCTACTGCCATGGAATACTTTCTGCTTGTTCTTTTCTGGGCTGTGTTAGCCTTCCAGATGACTACGATAACATATGCATAGTGTTTCGAACTCTCAAGGTACTACAGGAACGCCAAGTGTTATTCATGTGAAAAGGCAGAGCAAATTCCCGGGGTGTGTGTGTGTGTTGTGATTAAGTGTCATAAGCCAAGACCTTAAGGATGCAACAGAGAGATGAATATTCAGCCGGCACTCACCTGCAAAAGGGTCTGCGGGGCGATCAGGTGTTGTCAACGAACGGGAGAGAATGCAGAGAGAGGAGAGAAGAGATACTTCAGGAGGGCGATTAATAAACTAACAGCTACCCACTTAAGGTTGCCAGCCTCCAGGCGGGGCCTGGAGGTGAAAGTGAGGCTTTCCCCATCCCAATGTGCCCCCGGTAGGAGAGCCATCATGTAGCACAACTGTCCCTTGTCCGCGACACCTAACACTGGGGGAATCTTTGCACAATCCAGACCCGGCAAAAGGATTGTACTGGGGTGGGTCTAGGTAAAATGTTGGAAATAAGAGCTCCAATGTGTCATAGTAGTTAAGAATCATAGAATCATAGAGTTGGAAGGGTTCATAGAGGCCATGTAGTCCAACCCCCTGCTTAATGCAGGATCGGGCTACAGCATCCCTGACAAGTGCTTGTCCAGCCTCTGCTTAAAGATTGCCAGTGAGGGGGAGCTCACCACCTCCCTAGGCAGCCGATTCCACTCTCAAACAACTCTTACTGTAAAAAAACTTTTCCTAATATCCAGCCGGTACCTTTCCGCCCGCAATTTAAACCCATTGTTGCGAGTCCTATCCTCTACTGCCCTCCTCTGAGTGACAGCCCTTCAAATACTTCAAAAGAGCAATCCTGTCCCCCCTCAACCTCCTCTTCTCCAGATTAAACATTCCCAAGTCCCTCAGCCTTTCCTCGTAGGGCTCGGTCTCCAGGCCAGATCATCCCTGTCGCTCTCGTCTGCGCCCGCTCGATTCTGTCCACATCCTTTTGGAAGTGAGGCCTCCAGAACTGCACACAATGCTCTAGGTGTGGCCTGACCAATGCTGTGTACAGCAGAACTATCTTGCAATTTGGATGTTATGCCTCTGTTGATGCTCCCCAAGACCTCATTAGTTGGACCCGGGATTCTTATCCTCGCTCAGTCATGGGCGCAATCTGGATCCCCCAGCTGCTAACCTCTGAAGAGGCAGGTATCAGGAGGCTGATGGTCTGGTGTTGAGACTCGGCAGGAAGCCAGACCTGCGAGGGGAGAGGGTTGGCCTTTGCCCTGTCATCCCCCCCCCCCATGCCCTCCACTTGACAGAACATCCCTCTAGCAAAACGAGCTGCTGACCGGGCATCTACGTTTTCCAACGGGGGATTATTTTCTGATCAGCCAAGCTATACCGGAGGTGGGATGTCTGCGAGCTGTGATTCTGCGTTGACAGCAAAATCCATTGCCGGCTTGCCCTCTGCACCCCCCCCCATCTCTAGGGAAGCCCCTCCGCACTCCACCCCTCGCCCACACGTCTGAGAGCCACTTCTTCAAGTATGAAATTGTTATGCGGGGAGAAGGGTTTCGTCTGGTTCTCAGCTGGGCTTTTCCTGTCAAACAACTTCAAGGAAAAACGAGTGAAGCCATGTTCACTCAGAGGCCCGGGATCTAGAGGTCCTTCTGACTCTGCAAAAGGGAGAGATGGGAGAAGAGCATCCGATTTCCCAGATCCCTCCTCTCCTGCGTCCTCCTGACAATCCATTAATCCCCCTCGCTGGGGTGTCCTAAGAGGCGGTCTGTGGGAAGCGGAGAAAAAGACAGCGTTTCAGCCAGGTCCGAGGCCCTGGAGAAAGCGCACGGCTCCGGCCATTCAGCCATCCGCTGTCTGATTTAGGAGGAAGCCTGGGCCATCTGGCAGGGAAGGGACTGTCGGGCGTGTTGTTGCCACAAGGTGGGGGAAGCCAGCTGGACAGATGTGTGAGACCGAGACGCCAGCTTCGGAGACGGGAAGCGCTTGGACGCCGATTCTGAGATGAGGGGGGAACTAAATCCTGCCTGACAAGTCCTTCCCCGAGGGCTGAGGAGCACAGAAGGAAAAGGACATTAAGGGGCATTCAGGCGTCACTCCCTTCCCCCACAAAAACAACAAAAAACCCAACAGTGGCTTATAAACCATGGGTTGATCAAACTCCACTGGGCTTAGTTAAGTTGTATAAAAGTTGCGGGCTTCTTTAGTCTCCAAGGATGATCTGCCATTCTTCCTCAGTAGGGTTTGGGTTCTCTGTCTCAGTAGGGTTGGGGGCATTTTGGAAAGCGGCTGTGCTCCCAATCCAGTTAAGCCTCAGCTCAAATGCTCTTTGAACTGCAGATGAGCAGCTTCTCCACCATGCCCTAAAACAGCTCCTCCCTCTCCCGTTTTCTGTCTGTTTTTGCGCTGAAATTCAGCCTGATAAAACACATGAAGCTGCCTTATACTGAATCAGACCCTTGGTCCATCAAAGTCAGTATTGTCTACTCAGACCGGCAGCGGCTCTCCGCAGTCTCAGGCAGGGAAAGGTCTTTCCCATCACCTACTTGCCTAGTCCCTTTAACTGGAGATGCCAGGGATTGAACCTGGGACCTTCTGCATGTGAAGCAGATGCTCTACCACTGAGCCACGGCCCCTCCCCTAAAAAAACTCGAAATTGTGCTGTTTCGTGACATCTTGGATAGTCCTAATGAAAAGGTATCATGCAAATGGGTTGGGGGTTTTTTTGTTTCGGGGGGGGGGGGGTTCTACAAACCAGCACAGTTCCCTCCGATCTTTGGGACGATTCTCATGTTATGAAGTCCTCGTGCCCATGCATCATGACAGCTCGCACATGTGCATTAAAGGGCGAGAACAGAATGTGATTGGATCTTCTGCAGGGATGTGCAACACGGGAGAGGTGTGCCCCGCTTGAGGTTTTCCACAGGTATTTGGCTGGCAAAGAAAGAACGCTGAGACGTCCTCATACGAGATATCTGGGGAGAATTGTCCGTGGGCCTCAGACTCACCCGTTGCTGGATAAGGGCATGCTTGTGCTCCATTTCCCGCTTCTCCACTGCAGAGTCAATCACCAGCTGGTCCAGCTATAAAGCAAGGAAGAAACAAATGCCGGTCTCAATTGCTTGATATGTACATGGGCCTATTTACCTGACAGTCTTCATAGAATCATAGAGTTGGAAAGGACCACCAGGGTCATTTAGTCCAACTAGGGTTGCCAACCTCCAGGTAGTAGCCGGAGATCTCCTGGTATTACAACTGATCTCCAGCCGATAGAGATCAGTTGCCCTGGAGAAAATGGCCGCTTTGGCAATTGGACTCTATGGCATTGAAGTCCCTCCTCTCCCCAAACCCCGCCCTCCTCAGGCTCTGCCCCAAAACCTCCCGCCGGTGGTGAAGAGGGATTTAGCAACCCTAAGTCAAACCCCCTGCACAGTGCAGGACATTCACAACTACCTCCCCCTCACACCCCCAGTGACTCCTACTCCATGCCCAGAAGATGGCCAAGGTGTCCTCCCTCTCATGATCCGCCTAAGGTCATAGAAGCAGCATTGCTGACAGATGGCCATCTAGCCTCTGCTTGAAAACCTCCAGGGAAGGAGAGCTCATCACCTCCGGAGGAAGCCTGTTCCTCCCGAGAACTCTGGGAATTCTAGTTGTACAGGGTTATAAGAAAGACCTCTCATAAGAAAGACCTCCACACTTTCGCCATGTGCAGTGATGAGACTTGCACCAATGTTACTATGGCTTAAACGTTCATAAGGCTGGCTGAGGTTCTAACAAGATATTAAAGATGACACGTCTCGCCTCAAACCAAGCTCCCCCCCCCCCACCATGTTTCTCCAGTATGACTATGTGACATCATCCTTCTCAGGATTTGCCCACCGTCTCCTCTGATTCATCGGCTGCTGTCAGAATTATCTCCTTATTACTACGGGGTTATTATTTTCACATTGCAGATGAGGGAAGTCGGCCGGAAAACACAGAGGAGGAAGGAGAGGAGAGAATCTTGTACTTGACCTGGAGCCCTCTGAAGGAAGGACGAGGTTTCAAAAACAAATAATTGGCCTCGCCTGCAACATGTGGGGCAATAATACCAACCTACTCTGCAGGGTTGTTGTACAAGACTGCAGACATAACGCAAGTCAGTCGTTCTACGATTTCCGCCTCTGCTTGTCTGCTAACGAGCCCCTGCACACCAGCAATGGAACCCCTGTTTGCTGCAGGGGATGCTGGGAAGTGTGCTGTGGATCATGCAATCCATGTGGGTTCCTGACCCACGTCGTATTCGAATGACTGGCGGGGATGACGTGTGTTTCGGCAGCCCTAACGACAGTCAAGTGTGGATCGATGCCAGCGACTCTCAAGCTGAGCGACGGCGGTCGCTCGTGACCTCAGCGGGGCCAAAGATGTCGGAGGGAAGGGCCTCGGTCAGTTTAGATAAAATCTTGGTCACCTGACCTGGAGGCAAAGGCCAGTTGGCTTTATGGGTAGGAGGGAAGGGGCGGGAATAGTGAGGAATGATGTAACTGTCCAGCAAATATCCAAAAGTGTCATCACGTTGCCAGCATGATGCTGATGTGATGCTCTAGGATTCAGACAAAACTCTATGGCGAAACCATAGAGTTCTGCCTGAACCCTAGATCGTCCCGTCAGGGTGTCACAGCAGCCACGTGACATTACTTCCAGGTATCTGATGGCAGGAACATCACGACATTGCGGGCCGGTGGCCAACAGAGAGGGAAACCTGGAGATCTCCCTAATTATGGGTCGTCACGGTTCGCATTTGAAGTCTCTAAGTATGGATTTTGGTGAACTTGGGTGCCGTTAGCAATCTCAGCCAAAATCTTTACATTTTGTAGCATCTACGGACTAAGTTCACGAGAGCTCAGCTTGCCAAGGGGGCCAGTCGTCTCTTACCTCGGTAGCCAGTTTCTTCATATAGGGGTCCAGTTCATGGAGGAGGCTGTAACCTTGCTGGAAAAAGGTATACTGGGCATGCATAAAGGAAAGCATCTGCAGAACGAGAAAAATAAACTGGAAGTCAGAATACGAGCGAAAAGAAACGTGGGCAAGCAGCCCTTTCTCATGCGAGCCACATTCCCTTCAACAGGACCTTTTGCTCAGCGAATCCTCGCTTAGCCAATGGGGTTCTCTCAGCATCCTTTGTGAGGTCATTATGGCTGCAGAGCAACACTGCTCCGCTTGCGCTCGGAAAGCCCAGCATGCATGAATGTTCAGACACTTTGCCGAAGCTATGGAGCTTCACTTTGTTGCAGCCTCAACTAAGTCATAAACGAGAAATCGTCCGGAAGGACGGTGTTATTTCGAGGAGTGATATGTTCCCCTGGCGGCCAGCCGTCATTATTAAGAGAAGACTTCACTTCAGCATCGATAGGGTTAATCATCTTGGTATGCCACCACAGGGCATCCAGGGACCTGTAATTCTCTAGGGATCTCTCCAAAAAAAGAGGGTTATTTCCTCTTATTATTATTGTGTGTGTGTGTGTGTGTGTGTGTTAAGTGCCGTCAAGTCACTTCCGACTCATGGCGACCCTATAGAATCATAGAGTTGGAAGGGACCACCAAGGTCATCTAGTCCAACCCCCTGCACAATGCAGGAAAAATGAATCAATGTCCTCCAAAACGTCCTATCCTTAACAGCCTTGCTCAGATCTTGCAAACTGAGGGCTGTGGCTTCTTTTATTGAGTCAATCCATCTCTTGTTGGGACTTCCTCTTTTCCTGCTGCCCTCAACTTTTCCTAGCACGATTGTCTTTTCCAGTGACTCTTGTCTTCTCATAATGTGACCAAAGTACGATAGCCTCAGTTTAGTCATTTCAGCTTCTAGGGTCAGGTAACTAGTTTAAATATTAAATATCTGTAATGCAGACGCCTCTTTTATTTCACTGCTCTTGATGAGGGGCTAGGCAATCAGGAAGGCGCAGCCCAATTCTTACCGCGTCCAGGATTTCAAATTTCTTCTTGGCCTGGAGAACGTTGATCTAAAAAAGAAAAGAAAACAGAAACAAGGCTTCTGTTAGTTGCCAACCGATCAGAGATCAATTTGTTGGGCCCGCGGCTGTGCTTTCAACAGTAGTGTGAGATGCAGGGATGGCGGGGTGGAATAGTTTGCAACACGGAAACCAATAAGATCACTTTCTGAGCTCGCCCTGCTGTTAAAGGAACAGAAACCGAAGTGGTAACACAAAGTGGCAACACTAAGAATCTTCCACATCCAAACATAATACCCAGTCCGAGGTTGGTAACCCTCAGATAAGAAAAGTTCACTTCACACATTGGCCAACCAGTTTCTCTCGAGGGTCAGCATCAGGGTGTAGAGGCCAAGGATTTCCCCTGATCGTGCCTCCTGGCGCTGGGATCCTGAGGTTGACTGCCTCTGAACATGGAGGTTTCCTTTAGTCACCACCTCTAGTAGCCACTGATAGACTGATACACCATGAGAGTTGCCAGGTCCCTCTTCGCCACCAGCGGGAGGTTTTTGGGGTGGAGCCTGAGGAGGGCGGGGTTTGGGGAGGGGAGGGACTTCAATCCCATAGAGTCCAATTGCCAAAACGGCCATTTCCTCCAGGGGAACTGATCTCTGTTGGCTGGAGGTCAGTTGTAATAGCAGGAGATCTCCAGTTAGTACCTGGAGGTTGGCAACCCTATCCACCATGAATGTCTAATCCCCTTTTAAAGCTGCCTATGCTGGTGGCTATCCTTACACCCTCTGGCAGAGAACTCCACATTTTAATCAATCTTCTTCAGTCACAGACGTTTAATCACAATCGAGTTGAGACGCACACCCAAACTGGCTAGCTAGCCAATTCTTCAGTGCAAAAGATGGTTCTGGGTGGGAATGGGTTAAAAAAAAAGTCCAGAGGGTATCACTGTTGCCACCCACGAGGGCAGCAAGATCGGTCCCACAGTGCCACCTTGTGCCCAAATGGCAACATTACTCTTCACTGCCTCACATATGCCAAGAGCGCCGTCCTAAACAGAAGTACCCCATTAAAATCCAATTAACTTCAATGGACTTAGAAGGGAGTATATCTGTTTAGGTCTGCAGTATAAAGGCAAATGATACCTTCTGTTGGGAATCTGTGATCAGGTTCCCCACATGTCCTTTCTTTTACCAGCGTGGTGTAGTGGTTAAGAGTGGTGGTTTGGAGTGGTAGACTCTGATCTGGAGAACCGGGTTTGATTCCCCCACTCCTCCACAGGAGCGTCAGAGGCTAATCTGGTGAACCGGCTTGGTTTCCCCACTCCTACACACGAAGCCAGCTGGGTGACCTTGGGCTAGTCACAGCTCTCTCAGCCCTACCCTACCTCACAGGGTATCTGTTGTGGGGAGGGGAAGGGAAGGTGACTGTAAGTCAGTTTGATTCTGCCTTAAGTGGTAGAGAAAGTTGGCATATAAAAACCAACTCTTCTTCTTTTCATCCTCAGATGTTGCTGTTTTAAACCTTTTGTCTGTTTTAATTGCTAAATGAAGCCTCTACGTTCAGAGTCAGAATACTTCTGAAATAACCCCTGATGGTAGGAACAGGCAACAGAACCTGAACACACTTCTTGAAGCTGCCTTATACTGAATCAGACCCTTGGTCCATCAAGATCAGTATTGTCTACTCAGGCTGGCAGCAGCTCTCCCGGGTCTCAGGCAGAGGTCTTTCACATCACCTCCTGCCGGGGATTGAACCTGGGACCTTCTGCATGCCAAGCAGATGCTCTACCACTAAGCCACGGCCCTTCTCCACAGCTCTCCAGGGTCTCAGGCAGAGGTCTTTCACATCACCTGGTCCTTTTTAACTGGAGATGCTGGGGATTGGACCTGGGGCCTTCTACATGCCAAGCAGAGGCTCTTTCCCTGAACCACAGCCCCTCCTCAACATCCTGGAGATGTCCAGCTGGCTGCTGGCAGAAACAGGATGCCGGGCAACAAGGGTATTCCTTCTGATCCCACAAGGCAGTTCTTACATGTCCTACTGACACAGACGGTGTATTTAAAAAGTCAGCAGATGCAGAATTACCTTTCCTCCTAGGAGCTAAACAGCAACCACCTCCCTCCAGCTTCCCGTTACTCCACCCATGACCTACACAACAACGGAAGAGCATCTCCCTTTCATCCCCTTCCCGGCGATCAACAGGACACGGCAGAGTAAACTATCCCAGGATGAGACAGAAGGTGTTGGCAGATGGTTCCACTTTAAAGGGTGGGGGGAGAGCAGAGTGGGGGGGAGAGAGCTAATGGAACAGCTTGGATCGATATTAGCTTTGACTCTGTCCTTGCCGCAAACCCATTAGTGGGGATATGGGAGGCCTTTAGTCCAGCGGCGAATGTGGGAGGATAAGTCCGGAAATAGCTTTAGGGGCAATCATGCCCCATTCCCCCAGAGCAGTTTTGTGGGGGGAGGATAAGACTAAGGTTCAGTGGCGCTTCAGCCTGGCCAATTTCACTTCCCAAAACAGATCGTGTCTATTTTCAGTTGTACACACAAATACTCCGCATGCTGAATCAGACTATTGGTCCATCAAGGTCAGCACTGGTTGTTTATGCATGGGAGTTTGATCTGAGGTTTGCGGCTCGCTGGACCCACACCTTCCTGTTGGGAATCTACGCACCAGCAGTCTCCAAGCTCAAACCAGGTCCCCGCCCCTTGAAATGCTGCTTTGTAATTGGCTTGCTTTGTAGAGCTTACTGTGAGAGAAAATTCCCCCTCCCAAAAAACCCCAATCGCTGCATAAAAAAAGCATTTTAAGAACAAAAAACGGAGCAATCTGAAGGGGGGGGGAGAAATCCAAGCCTCGGTTTTAAAAAGCCTTTCTTCTGCTCAGAAAGAGCTGTAAGGCAGCAGGAAGCATTTGAATCACCGCCTCTTTACACGCTGCTTTGGTCCTTTTAACTGGACATGCTGGGGATTGAACCTGGGTCCTTTTGCATGCAAAGCAGAGGCTCTACCCCTGAACCACAGCCCTTCCCCAGTTGTTCACATGAATTGTTAGATACACGCATACCTCAGAGATATTGTGGGTTCAGTTCTGGGCCACCGCAATAAAGCAAGTCGCACGAATTTTGTGGTTTCCCAGTGCACATAAATGTTTACACCATACTGTAGTCTATTAAGTGTGCAATAGCATTATATCTTTTTTTAAAAGTACAGTAATAATGGTGAAAAAATTTGAAATATTGCTAGAATTACCAAAATGTGACAGAGAGACGAAGTGAGCACATGCTGTTGGAAAAATGGCGGCGATACTTGCTCGAAAACGCAATTTCTGCGGAGCGCAATAAAGCGAACCATGATAAAACGAGATGTGCCTGTATGTTGTTCTTTGGGGTTCCCTCCCTAGCGTGCCTCTGGAGATTAAATCGTGGGTGAAGGAAACAAACGCATCTTTCCTCTTGTGCATACAAGCACTGCATGGCGCATGAGTACTAAGGCATTGTGCAGTCTGCTGCCCGCTGTTTCCAGCATCACTGCTACAAAAAGATGCCTTTTGCTGGATGTTTAGAATCGAGCCAGGCAAACGTTCTTCAAGCCAATTACAGCTTGAGAATTTGGGCTCTCGCCCGAAGACCTGGAATGAGAAAACCTCACCTGCAAGACATAGTCCAGGGCCAGGTGTCGGAAGCATTTCCTGGTGATTGTCAAAGTGCCAGTGGCCTCTTCCACTTCGTGGGGTTTGTGGCGCGGCGCCTGGGCGTTCTTGACCAGGGCAATTTCCATGTCCTCTCTCACCTTATCAAACTGCTTCTTGGTCTCCTTGAATTTCCGGACGTCACTGGGATGAAGCACAAGAGGCGTTATTAGCTTAAGTACTAACTCGGAGAAGGTTTCCCGTGCTTTTAAGAGATACGTGGTAGGCGGACACAGCTAGATTTGAGTCCAGTAGCACCTTAGAGGCCAACAAGATTTTCAGAGTATAAGCTTTCAACAGTCAAAGCTGCCTTCATCTCTGACGAAGGAAGCTCTGACTCTCGAAATTTCATACCCCGATAATCTTGTTGGTCTCTAGGGTGGCACTGGACTGGAATATAGCTGCCCTATTGCAGACACACATGAACACATGAAGCTGCCTTATACTGAATCAGACCCTTGGACCATCAAAGTCAGTATTGTCTGCTATGGGAGGTAGATACATGAACCTACTATATTCGGAAAGGACCTGCCCATGTTCTTCTGGTTGTATTAATTCTCTAGCATGAGGCTTCTTAAACTTTTTCCACTGGCAACCCCTTTTCGCCCAAGAAATTTTTACGCGACCCCCAGGTATATAGGTATCTAAAATAGGTAATACAAATCAAACATTTACTGATAATAAACCATAAAGAAATTTACTTTAAAACAATTATGTGGTATACATATAATTTTACCTTTTACTGTTGCCAAATGTTTTGCGACCCCCACATTCAGTTAACGCAACCCCATATGGGGTTGTGACCCACAGTTTAAGAAGCTTTGCTCTAGCATACACGTACTCCTGGAATGTCGTTTTTATGAGGATCTAAGATCAAGATATATTCTTCCTCTTCTAACGGATCGGATTTGTAACTCTGTGTCTGAGCTAATACCCTATTTATTCAGTGACAGCGATCCTAAAATCACATTGGCAGTGCCAAAATTTATCTCAGCCCTTATATCCCTTAAACAATAGATTTAGAATTATACTGCTCAAGATTTATGAATCAGGGATCTTCTAAGGGAGAAAGGAAAGGGAACTATGGTTATGTTTCTTCCTTACAAGAAAAGAATTGAAGAGTATTTTTGACCTGTTCCTCTTTCCTTGTGTTGAAGATTCCCCACTAAAGCTGCCGTATTTGCCCCAATGGTGGTCAAATGGCATAAAAGGTTCGGCGACGACAGCAATGAAACCAGATCCAGTGATAATCTATTTTCTTTTCATCCTGCCCCTCTTCTGAGAAACTCAAAGCAGTATACACAGGTTTCCCCTCTGGTATTTTATCCTCACATCCTGTGAGGCATGTTGGCTTCAGAGAGGGAGTGACCTGTCCAAGGTAACCCAGAAAGCCTCATGGCCGAGGGAGGATTTGAACCTGGGCCTTCCCAGTCCTCCATCCGCTGCTCCGCCTTCACAACCAGACACGCCTCTGCCCAGACATCTTCTTTGACATGGTAGTCATATCCATGGCCGAAGGAGGATTTGAACCTGGGTCTTCCCAGTCCTCCATCCACCACTCCGCTTACACAACCAGACACGCCTCCGCCCAGACATCTTCTTTGACATGTAGTCATATCCATGGCCGAGGGAGGATTTGAACCTGGGTCTTCCCAGTCCTCCATCCACCACTCCACTTACACAACCAGACACACCTCCGCCCAGACATCTTCTTTGACATGTAGTCATATCCATGGCCGAGGGAGGATTTGAACCTGGGTCTTCCCAGTCCTCCATCCACCACTCCACTTACACAACCAGACACACCTCTGCCCAGACATCTTCTTTGACATGGTAGTCATATCCATGGCCGAGGGAGGATTTGAACCTGGGTCTTCCCAGTCCTCCATCCACCACTCCACTTACACAACCAGACACGCCTCCGCCCAGACATCTTCTTTGACATGGTAGTCATATCCATGGCCGAGGGAGGATTTGAACCTGGGTCTTCCCAGCCCTCCATCCACCACTCCGCCTACACAACCAGACACATCCTCGCAAAGACATCTTCTTTGACATGGTAGTCATATCCATAATCTCGGCTGTACATAAAGCAGCCTCATCTTCCAGTCGGAAAATTAAGAAAGCAACTAGGGGAGGGGGGAAGAGATTATATCTGAAGCAACGATGATTTTTAAAGCCCCTAATAGTCCGGTTGCAAATAGAAGGCACCCCGCTGCCATGACGTTGTGGGGCCTGACACCCGATTTGTTGATGTGGCACCACACCAACGGTGCCGCCCTCCCCAATGAAGGGGCAATCTAAGATTTTCTTTCTCCGCCACCTGGGGAGGGCTGCTGGAGATTTAGCAGATGTAAAAATCTGAGAAATGTTTAAAGGGGGGTGTCTAAAGGAGATGGGGTGCTATGGTAGTGGTGGGGGGTCGACGGCCCTTTCCCGTTCTCATCCCACCCACCCTCCTGTTTGCTACTGATGGGCTCGGGGAGCCTGGCTGTTTCCAAGGCAACTGGGTCTTGCTTAGCTAAAGGATGATGCTGCCTCACTGACCTATATTCTGTTGCTTCAGATGCCTGCCCTGTACCTGCCCCCTGTTTCTTAAGCAGATGAGGAACTCGAAGGATTGGTTTTGCATAGGACGGTGCCCGACGAACCAAGCAAGGACAGATTCTGCTATTTAAACAGAAAAGCCAAATAATGGATTCCACCCCCCTCCCGTCCTCCAGCATGGGAAGTCAGCAAGAATTCATCTTTCCTTTTTTTTTCTAGTGAAAGGAAGCTCAGAGCAACAAACACAGGGTCTCCCGTCTTTTTGGAGGAGACAGAAAGATTCTGGGATGTTGAAGCTTTGAGGATAGCGTCGTATCATTCCTGACTGTCTTCCCCTTCCGTTGACAAAAGTTGCATGCCGGAAAGCCCTTCTCGAGCAAGTGAGCCACGACGATTAGGTGAAAACACTGTGGGAGCGAAGGCCTCTTAGTACAGATCTCTTCTGTTGCAAGACCTGTTTGACCTCAATGATTGGATAACATCCATATCAGTTTCATATATCAGCTTCTCTCCTGATTCTGTCTCTTCCTCCTGCTGACCTCTTGAGCTTTCCCTAAACCATACGTTTAGAAGTTTATTCATTCATTCCACTCATTTTTGTTGTACTAACAAATGTCACCAATAGAGTTTAAGTTCATATTTTTTTAAAAATAATGCTTCAAAATACCTACTTACAACCTCAGCCCTCACCTGGATTGCCCAGGCTAGCCTGATCTCATAAGATCTGAGAAGCTAAGCAGGGTCAGCTCTGGTTAGTACCTGGATGGGAAACCACCAAGGAATACCAGGGTTGCTATGCAGAGGAAGGCCTTGAAAACCCTACTGGTCTCTTGTCTTGAAAACCCTACTAGGTCGCCATAAGTTGGCTATGACTTAACGGCACTTTACACGCACACATACAACCCCAGAATTTGGAAGCTGAAGTCAGTATCCTATCTTACTTTTTTGATTTCAAAAGCAAGTTTCAAGCACGTATAATTTTGCAAACAGCATTGATTATTTATTCACCATGTGGCTCTTAGCGTGGCCAACAGGCGTCATGAAAAATGACCTGCTTTTTATTAGAAGTTTAATAGGATGTTATTTACCAGGTGATGCTACTTACATCCATGCCTTGAAAGGCTTCCACTGCTCATTTCCACACATTAAGCCTTTATTAAAGGGACAGACATTTTTCTCCAGGTCAAGCTGGTGATCCTAGTAAATTTATGCTCCCTGCAATTAAGTTATAATGAATGCTTTTGTGTAATTGGTGGTGGCGGAAAGTGCCATCATGTCACAGCTGACCTATGGCGACCCCATAGGGTTTTCAAGGCAAGAGGCGTTCGGAGGTGGTTTGCCATTGCCTGCCTCTGCGTAGGCTGAGAGAGTTCGGAGAGAACTGTGACTGGCCAAAAGTCGCCCAGCAGGCTTCATTAGGGCTGCCAGGTCCCCCCTCTCCTCCGGCGGGAGACTGTTCACATATTTGGAACGTGTTCATGTGCGCATGCACCGACGCCCGTGCGCCGCTTCCGGTTTAGAACCGGAAGTGCCACCTCACAAGGAACCTTATACCTCTTATTTTGGGTGGTAAAGTGGCCCTTTACCACTCAAACTAAGAGGTATAAGGCCCCTTGCGAGGTGGAACTTCTGGTTCTAAACCGGAAGTGACACGCGCGCAGTGCCGGATTTACGAATAAGCTAAACAAGCTATAGCTTAGGGCCCCACTCTCTTGGGACCCCCCCAAAAAATTAAAGGAAATAATAATTATTTCACTATTAGTATACTTCTTAATTGTATTTCAGTTCAACAATTACTTTGATAAAATACATATTTTGTTATGTGCAAATGTCTTTAGATACCTATTGGGTCCATAAATTACCATATAGCATATATTCAACACAAAAAACAGCAACAATTTGTTGTTGACAAAGGACAGCTGGTCATATAAAGGGCCCCGTTACCGTCAATAGCTTAGGGACTCATCAAACCTAAATCCAGCCCTGCACGCGCGGTATGTGCATGCATGTTTGCCCGCCGACCCTCAGGTGGTCAGCAGGCAGAGGGGTTAATTTCCGGGGGTTTGCCTGCCACCAGAGGGCACCTGGCAACCCTAGGCTTAATGTGGAGGAGTGGGAAATTGAACCCGGTTCTCCAGATTAGAGTCCGCCGCTCTTAACCACTGTAACATGCTGGCTCTCTCGTTTGCGTAATGACCTCGTAACTATAAATTCCAAATAGAGCTGTGCAAAAAATCTGCTGGTTTTGATTTGCAGGTTCTGGCAGTGAAAAATTCATTCTTCAAAAAAAAAAAAAACTGAACAAGATTTTAGGCACTGTATTCACCGCCACATGATTTTCACATCATCTATGACGCTATCATCCCATTCTTTTAAAAACTGTATTCAATGCCCCGGTTTCCTGTGGCTGCTATTACTTCCTCCTTTCTGAATCAGACAGACAGAGGATCCTACCCAATCAGGGATCACATTATTGGTCTTACAGCGTTATGTCTGACACGAGAACATCTCAAAGTAAGATCAGAAACAATTTGCTGATTATAAAGGCAAATAAAGGCAAGTTATCCAAACGCAACAAGCAGTTTTGCAAAGATTACTAAAGCATTGTTTTAAAAAGGAAGGCGGCTGTTGATGAGAAACAATGAGAGTTTCCAGCCTAGCTCACCTAGCTCATCCAAACATCCCCCATGCAATATCTTTTTATATTCATTTATATTTGCATTGTGCCCTGACCTGGATGGCCCAGGCTAGCCTGATCTCGTCAGATCTCAGAAGCTAAGCAGGGTCAGCCCTGTTAGTATTTGGATGGGAGACCACCAAGGAATACCAGGGTTGCTGTGCAGAGGAAGGCGCTGGCAAACCACCTCTGTTAGTCTCTTGCCATGAAAACCCCAAAAGCGGTCGCCATAAGTCGGCTGCGACTTGACGGCACTTTACACACACATATATTTGCATCGATGGGTTTGGTTCTTCATTTTCCACTGTGGATTGGTTTGCCCTGTGTTTGCACGTTTTTTATACAGAATCTGGATGAAAGCATTTTAGCCTGTCTTGTAGAGTTGTCTGCTCAGTATCGCAGACAGGCAGAATGCGCCGCATCCCATCAGACAGATTCAACACCCCAACAAGAAACCCGCAGAGACTCACTCTTTCACAAAATTGTGCAGCTGTTGCCGGACGGACCTCTGCGCTTGGTCGAAAAGGATCTGAGAGGGAGAGAGAAGAGAACAAGAAAAACAAGTCAACGAGATGACAAAATAGAATCATAGAGTTGGAAGGGACCACCAGGGTCATCCAGACCAACCCCCTGCACAATGCAGGAAATTCACAACTATCTTCTCCCCACAACCCCAGTGACCCCTACTCCATGCCCCGAAGATGGCAAAAAACAACAACAACCCTCCAGGATCTCTGGCCAATCTGGCCTGGAAGAAAAAAATTTCCTGATTCCAAAGTGGTGATCGGCACCACCCTGGGCATGCAAGAAAGGGCCACAAGAACCAAACATTGATGCAACCCTTCCTGCCCTCCCTTCACCTTTTGCAGCTGGAATCAGAAGTCCGTCTTCCTTGGGATACTGTCATCTGACAGGGACCAACCAACCAGATGCTCACCTGCCCCCCCCCAAAAAAAAGTTCTACCCCTGACGTTCACAGGAAAGGTATGATAAGGACACTTCCAGAAGGGTAGCCAAGTTAGTCTATTGTAGCATGATGCTTTGGTCCTCATTCTCAAAAAAATTGGAGATACACTGCTCCTGAACATAGAGGACATGTTTCCGGGATAGGGTTGAATGAATATCTCTCGTTTCGTTCCCATACCAAACCTAATCGTTTGCCTCTTTCTGATGATCTACTGTGAACTTCTGGGAACAGTGCTTAATTGGATGAACGCTCAATGTACATTTTAATATGTTTCACATGTGTCATTATGTATACTGCTGTAATGGTAATGCATATCCAAACTCTCATTCCTCCACCCCACCAACAAATGGGCAATGGAAAATGGACCGAGAGAACACACCTGCAATTCCCTTTCATGAAATGGACATCTCAGGTGAGGACAGTGAATGATGGGCAGAGTCCTAGGTAAAGGTACAAGCACCGGGTCATTCCTGACCCATGGGCTGACGTCACATCCCGACGTTTACTAGGCAGACTATGTTTACAGGGTGGTTTGCAAGTGCCTTCCCCAGTCATCTTCCCTTTACCCCCAGCAAGCTGGGTCCTCATTTGACCAACCCCGGAAGGGTGGAAGGCTGAGTCAACCTTGAGCCGGCTACCTGAAACCGACCTCCGTCAGGATCGAACTCAGGTCGTGAGCAGAGCTTTCGACTGCAGTACTGCAGCTTAACACTCTGCGCCACGGGGCTCTTAGGGCAGAATCCTTAGCAGGGAGGCATCCAGAAACATCCGTGCTCTGGGCATAGCAGAAAAGAATGCCCCTCCACCAAGATTTGCAGAACCACTGATGGGGGTGAGATTTCATTTCCCCCCGCAGATAGCACACACACCCCTATTGTGCTAGCTCCTCCTTGTGCCAACAGCTAGGAATGGAATCAGCATGGCAGCGAGTAATCTGAACCAGGGATTCCCTGGTGCTTAGCCTCAGAAACCAGGGTGATTTGGTGGCTTAAAAATATATATATATCTACATCCTCTTTTTTCCAGCAGAGGTCCCCATCCTGTCATGTTCTAACCTCTGCTGGAAACCTCATGACGCTTATAAAAAGTCAGACCACTGACTGAGACCACTATCTCAGCGCCACGCTCTCCGTGGTCTCAGGCGAGGAAGGGTCTTTCCCAGCCAGACCATTCAAGATTTTGTAATAGGAAATTCCAGGTTTTGAAACCGGGACCTTGCAGGTGCAAAATACCTTCCCGGTCACGAAGCACATCCAAAAGCAACGAATAAAACTCGCAGCGAATGAAAACTGAACGCATCCAGGAGACCACCCCTGTACCACGCTAGTTTTCTAAACTTGTAGGGTGCTTTTTCCACACGAGAGAGGCTTTAGCAGCTGCCATCTGAAGTGGTACAGTCCTACAGCGCTGGGTTGGGAAAAACGCAGAGATTTTGGGGCGGAGCCTGAGGAGGGTGGGGATTGGGGAGGGAGGGACTTCAGTGGGGTATGATGCCATAAAGTCCACCTTCCAAAGCAGCCATTTTCTCTAGGCGAATTGATGTCTGGTGCCTGGAGATCAGTTGTAATAGTGGGAGATCTCCAGCCACCACCTGGAGGTTGGCAACCCTATATGTTAGCCGACCAAAAGTGTATGTTGCAAGTTGTAACAAGTACCTTTCCCCCTTTTTCTATAAATGTAATGGGTAAACTTCGGTAGAGGCCAGGTCCCTCTTCACTATCGGTGAGAGGTTTTGGGGGAGGAGCCTGAGGAGGGTGGGGTTTGGGAGGGGAGGTACTTAAATGCCATAGAGTCCAATTGCCAAACTGGCCATTTTCTCCAGGTGAATTGATCTCTATCGGCTGGAGATCAGCTTTAATAGCAGGAGATCTCCTGCTACTACCTGGAGGTTGGCAACCCTATCCTTGAGCCTTCTGTTCTGGGACCCGTGCACATTAAAAAAAAAATCTGGTTTTTGTTTCAGGAGTCTCTGGTTTGGGTGTGGTTGTTTCCGGGTTCAACCTTTAGGGTGACCCGGCATGCCTAAAAGAAATACCAGGACTCCTGCCAATTTGCCGCAAGGAGGCGGCCTCCGTGCGGCAGCCATGACTGCAATCTATTTGCTTCTTCAACAACACCCCGCCAAGGAATAAGCGAAAGGGCAAGCCAGATTCTGGCTGAATCCAAACAGCGATTAATGGACTTTAAATGCGAACAGATGCAAAAGGAGGGAGAGGAAGGAGAAAGACAGAACGCAGACCACCCACACTTGTGTAAACGTATTTGCTGGTTTTGGCAACCAGGGGTTGTTGTTTTTTTGCCCTTTTTTTGGCGGGGGGGACAATTTGCTCACAAAGTCACTGGCCCACAACCTTTCCCACAGCAGTGACACTGACGTGTGCAATGCACCGGCCAGCGAAAGTCTGAAGGACCGCCTCTTCCCCGGCAGAAATTGCTTCTGCCTTTGGGTCAGTGTAATCTACGGGGCCCATCAATCAATCTACGGGGCGCATCCTGTGTCGACGGCTCCGGAATCTGCAGCCACGTTGCTTCTCCGGGGCCCGGGTCACCGTTTCAGTCTCAAGTTCAACCACAACAGTTTGCTCGTAGCTCGTGAGTCACGGTTTCAGGCCTTTGATGGAACAGGCTGTGTCGAACGCCCCCCCAAAAAACGTTTAAAGGGAAGCCTCAAGAAGTCCAGACAGCTATACTATACTGTCCAGCTATACTATACTGTCCAGACAGCTATACTGTTAAATACTAACTGAATCTCATTGCTTGTTTTTTTGCTCGTTTTCCCCCCTATTCCTTTTTTTCTTTTTGTACCCTCATTTATTGTTAAAAGTCAATAAAAATATTTATAAAAAAAGAAGAAGTCCAGACATCATCTTGATTTGCACTCTGTATAAATCTTGGGATTTTGTTTTTTTTTTTTTTGTTTTTTTTGCTTACAACATATGTTTAGCAACGAGATCTGAAAGTGCCTTCAGGAATTAAAACTCATTTACGAGTTTCATACGTTCCAACCCCCTGCTTGCTAGGGAAAATTCCTACCTTCTGGTTTTTGTCCCTGACTAATTATTATCCCTACTGTGCCTTTGAAAGATATGACTTTTTAAAACGTGGACTTCTGTACATAGCTGCCAGAGTTTCCCGGGTTGGAATCCCCTCTTCTGGGTCTCTACATCTGAAATATCTTGGGGGGGGGGGGGTGTTTCTTGATCCAAGCATCAATGCACGCACATGAACATAAAACAGTGGTGCAATGCTTCCTGTCTGTCACTATGGTGCACCGCTTCCTGTCTATCCCTATGCTTTCTGTCTATCGCTATGCTTCCTGTCCATTACACTCCCATAAGGGAGGGGCCACAACTCAGTTTAATCCTTGGCTTCAGTAGTTTAAACCATCGTAGTATTGCTTGTTTTGTGGTTATTGGTCACTGACACTTTTAGAATATTTTTAACTCATCTTTGGGCCGTTTACACCTTTTTTCAACTTTGCTCTCGCAAAAAGCCTTTATGGGATTCAGCCATTTGCTAGATTATGTCTTGGGAGTTGAGTTAACGTTGAGTCTTGTATTTTGCACTAATCTGTTGTTTGAAAATTAAGTGGAAGGGATCTCAGCGCTGAGTCTGGACAACTACATCAGCTCACTCTGTGCTTCTTTTGAGTCCTGAGGAGCTATGGCTCAGAGGTAGAGCACCTGGTTTGCATTCAAAGTCCAGCTTCTCTCCTTTAAAAGATCTCAGGAGGCCTCACATGAACACATGTACAGATGAAGCCTTACTCTGAATCAGACCCTTGGTCCATCAAAGTCAGTATTGTCTACTCAGACCGGCAACAGCTCTCCAGGGTCTCAGGCAGGGGTCTTTCCCATCATCTAGTCCCTTTAACTGGAGATGGCAGGGATTGAACCTGGGGCCTTCTGCATGCCAAGCAGATGCTCTACCACTGAGCCACAGCCTCAAGAACCACCTTTCTCTGCCACAGTAGACCACGCTCAGCTAGACAGACCAAAGGTCTGATTCAATAGAAAGCAGCTTTGCAGAGGCATATCATCCAAATCGCAAGATGTCATAGTTCCCCTGTACACTACATTGGTCAGGCCACACATGGTATATTGTGTGCAGTTCTGGGGGCCTCGCTTCAAAAAGGATGTGGACAGAATCGAGCGGGTGCAGAGGAGAGCGACGAGGATGATCGGGGGGGGGGGTCTGGAGACCGAGCCCTACGAGGAAAGGATGAGGGAGTTGGGAATGTTTCGTCTGGAGAAGAGGAGGTTGAGGGGGGACGTGATTGCTCTCTTGAAGTATCTGAAGGGCTGTCACTTAGAGGAGGGCAGGGAGCTGTTCCTGTTGGCAGCAGAGGAGAGGACTCACAATAATGGGTTTAAATTGCGGGCGGAAAGGTACCAGATGGATATTAGGGAAAAAACGTTCACAGTAAGAGTTGTTCGCCTGCCTAGGGAGGTGGTGAGGTCTCCCTCACCGGCAGGCTTTAAGCAGAGGCTGGACAAGCACTTGTCAGGGATGCTCTAGGCTGATCCTGCATTAAGCAGGGGGTTGGACTAGATGGCCTGCATGGCCCCTTCCAATTCTGTGATTCTACGATTCTATGTATGTTGTTTGGTGGGAAGGAAAGCGGGTGGGAAGTTACAGGTGAAACAGAGCCAAAACTATATTGTTTTGAACTTCTAAATGTTGGCAACCCTATTTTCCTGCAGCAAGAGAGATGATCCGTAGAGGGAATGCAGCTTTCAAGCCAGTCGAGCGTTGGCCAAACAAATTCTAGGAACAATGCCGTGTGAGATCAGCTCCCTCCTCATACCCGTCTATATTGAATTGACCCGCAGCCAAGATCATATGGAGAGGATTTACAGATGGCTCCTATGTTTAATTTTTCAACTGATTAAATCAAAAAAAGGGTGAGGGCTTAGTATTATTATCTCTCTGTGTGTGTTTTTTAATGAATCTGATTTCAAACTTCACAGTCCTTTTCTTGGCTTCCCAAACTCCATTTGGAATTGATTGCGTGTATTTTCCAGAAAGCCGGTCTCCTGCCCCACCCAGCCCTCAGCCCCCAAAGAAGTCATCAGGATTCCAGGATGTGACTCAACACGGGTCACTTCGGAAAACGGGAGGGGGATTCCTAAGGGATTTAAAGGAGAAAGGGTTAAGCTGTAAACTTCATGGCTCCACAACTGGCCCACAACTAGCGGCTGGGGTTGTCAGGTCCCCCAGGTTTTGGGGCAGAATCTGAGGAGGGTGGGGTTTGGGGAGGGGAGGGACTTCAATGCCATAGAGTCCAATTGCCAAAGCTGCCATTTTCTCCAGGTGAACAGATCTCTGTCGGCTGGAGATCAGTTGTAATAGCAGGAGATCTCCAGCTAGTACCTGGAGGAAGACCTGACAACCCTGCTCCTAGAAGCTCCAAGGGGTTGCTAGCCCTCAGCTGGCAACTCTATGTGCCTTAGAGGTCTTGGAAGTGACCAACATTTCTTGTTTCCATCAGCAATGGATATGTTTCCTCCTGTCACCCTAGCCCGGTCGCTTTTGGACTTGGACACCAGTGGTGATTTATGTCTAAAGGGCTAAGGAGAATCCAGTTTGTCTCTAAGGATGTGGGATATTCCCTCCTGTTTTTTCTTTCTTCTATAGATTCCCCTCAGCGGCCGTGTCTGGCTTTGGAAAGCAAGGCCTGCATCTGCTCCTTTCAGCACATGGACAATTCTCTCCCTAAACATCCGCTGGAGAACAGGCGAGAATTAATCATATGCTGAGCTGAAGTTCAGCCTCAAGAATGAATAAAATCTTGTAGGAACGGTCCTTCTTATAGCCATGGTCCAAGGCCTGAAACATGAGGGTGGGGCGGGGAGTGATGCCGCGATGCTCTAGGAATCCCCCAAATGTCTATAGTGTGAAATGACTCCAGATGAGGGAAATGACTCCAGTTCTGTTAGATCAGGACTTTCTTCCTGATTTTTTTAAATGGACTGAACTTGACCCTTTCGTGTCCTCTTGGACGAAGAAGAAGAAGAAGAGGAGGAGGAGGAGGAGGAAGAAGAGGAAGAGGAGGAGGAAGAAGAGGAAGAGGAAGAAGAGGAAGGAGGAGACTTTTTATATGCTGACTTTCTCTACCACTTAAGGAAGAATCAAACCAGCTTACAATCACCTTCCCTTCCCCTCCCCACAACAGATACCCTGTCAGGCAGGTGGAGCTGAGAGAGTGTGACTAGCCCAGGGTCACCCAGCTGGCTTCGTGTGTAGGAGTGGGGAAACAATTCCAGTTCACCAGATCAGCCTCCGCCGCTCACGTGGAGGAGTGGGGAATCAAACCTGGTTCTCCAGATCAGAGTCCGCCGCTCCAAACCACCGCTCTTAACCACTACACCACGCTGGCTCAGTAGAAGAAAGGCTTTCAAGTTTACAGATTTCCTATCCAAGTTTTCCCACAGACCTTCCTTTAGCAATGAAACAGATACTTACAGATTTGGAACAAAGGGACCATTTTGAACTACGGGGTGATGCCAAAAGGAAACGCGCACCCTCTTTCTGGGGACCGAGCACCCCATCTTTTCCAGTGCTACCAGCCTACTTAGAATCCTTAACCATTCCAACCTTTCAAAGACTTTTCTTCTTGGCCAGACACAATGCCTTAACCCTTCATCAAATTATTTGGCAGATTCCTAGATAGCCCAATTGAACAGAGCGTCTGCCCGTGTGGAAAGGCAAAGACAGAAAAAAAATTTTTTTTAATCCAGCGTGGTGTAGTGGTTAAGAGCGGTGGTTTGGAGTCTGATCTGGAGAACCGGGTTCGAGTCCCCTCCCCTCCACATGAGCTGCGGAGGCTAATCTGGAGAACTGGATTTGTTTCCCCACTCCTCCACACGAAGCCAGCGGGGTGACCTTGAGCTAGTCACAGCTCTCATAGAGCTCTCTCAGCCCCACCTACCTCACAGGGCGTCTGTTGGGAGGGGAAGGCGATTGTAAGCCGGTTTGAGTCTCCCTTAAGTGGTAGAGAAAGTCAGCATATAAAAACCAACTCTTCTCCTTCTTCTCCTTCTTCTCCTCCTCCTCCTCCTCTGTTTGTTCTCACGACTATCATTTAATCTATCTGCAGTCAAGAGAAGGCTGTTACTCTAGCCCAGGTTTTTTATTTAATGGCCGCTTTGAAGAAACGGGGAAAGTTCAAAGCAAGTGACGCCTAAACGCTTATTTGTATATAGGTACTCTTTTTGCACAGTTAGGAAGAACAATGGCCTTTTTTGGCAGCAAATGCCACTTAAAAACGGAGTCAGCTACCCTGGAAGCGGATCTGCAACTCCAGCCTGTGGGTTTAATGGTCCGTAGGAAGCCAATGGGAGCAACGGAACTGATGTAATCCCTAATGCTGTTGCATTGGTTCATTACCCCCTTCCAGGGGGCTATAAAGATGCGGGGTATTGATCCGTAACCGACAGAGGCCTTCCGCAGCTTTCACTGGGAACAAATCCCGGGACAGGGAGTGGACAGGGAGCAGCTTTTTTTTTTCTCTCTCTCTCTCTCATAATACCAGAACATGGGTCATCTGCTGAAGCTGGAGGGTGAGAGATTCAAAACTCATAAAAGGAAGTATTTTTTCACACAACGCATGGTTAAATTGTGGAACTCCCTGCCCCAGGATGTGGTGATGGCTGCCAACTTGGAAGGCTTGAAGAGGGGAGTGGACATGTTCATGAAGGAGAGGGCTATCCATGGGTTCTAGTCAAAATGGCTACTAGTCACGATGCATCCCTATTCTCTCCAGGATCAGAGGAGCAGACCTATTCTATGAGGTGCTGTAGGACACAGGCAGGACGGTGCTGCTGCAGTCGTCTTGTTTGGGGGCTTCCTAGAGGCACCTGGTTGGCCACTGTGTGAACAGACTGCTGGACTTGATGGGCCTGAGTCTGATCCAGCAGGGTTTTTCTTATGTTCTTTTCTTATGTTCTTATGACAATCCAATCATTAAGAGTTTGCAGAGCTGTGGAAGAGGAGAGGAATGGCTGGGCAGCTTTTCCCACCAGAGGAGGCAAAGAGGTCCTTCTGGGCAGCATAGTTGCATGCAAAGAGGTCTTCGTGGGCAACGTAGTTGAGGCAAAGAGGGCCTTGTGGGGTCACAGCTGTCCCCACACTTCTCTTGGCTGAACCTTTCCTCTGCATTTAGACTGGAGGCTCCCTTTACTTTTACAGCCAAATAATGTTATGTTTAGAGCACAGGAAAATAAGGACTAACATCCCTACCCCAGAACATGCCATCATGTCTCTTCCTGTTTGAGTGACCATTCTAACCAGATCTCCTGAATGGAACAGTGACTCATACAGAGAAGCAATGGGCACATCCCTGGACTACCACCGAACAGTGCCCTCAAAATCTGTTTTTCCAAGGATACCACCAAGGAATACCAGGGTTGCTGTGCAGAGGAAGGCACTGGCAAACCACCTCTGTTAGTCTCTTGCCATGAAAACCCCGAAAGGGGTCGCCATAAGCCGGCTGCGACTTGACAGCACTTTACACACACACACACACACACACACACACACAGGATACGATACAGGCACCTAAACTCTGAAGTGGAACAGTCCAGGACGTTATACCACATCTAAGCTGTGCTGGACCTATATTCTTCTACAATACAAACTATAGCAGAATCCCAGAGAGCGCGTTGTGTGTAAACGTTTCTCTGCAAAGGAGTCTCTCAGTTTGAAATGACACTGCAGCACAGAGTGGTAAGCTGCAGTACTGCAGTCAAAAGCTCTGCTCACAACCTGAGTTCGATCCCGACGGAAGTCAGTTTCAGGCAGCCAGCTCAAGGTTGACTCAGCCTTCCATCCTTGCGAGGTCGGTCGAATGAGGACCCAGCTTGCTGGGGGTAAAGGGAAGATGACTGGGGAAGGCACTGGGAAACCACCCCGTAAACAAAGTCTGCCTAGAAAACGTCGGGATGTGACTTCACCCCATGGGTCAGGAATGACCCGGTGCTTGCACAGGGGACCTTTACCTTTACCTTTTTAATTCCCAAATTGTGTGCTAGTGACTTTTTCTAGTATACTGTGAGAAATATATTAATAAAACAACCAAAAGCACCAATGAGCAAAAAGAAACCAAGGAATTTGCATAGGAGGCTTCCTGCTGAAAGGAAGTGAGTGATCGGCCATGCTTGGCCATGCTTTCAGGCTTCACTAGGGATAGGATAGGCATCCATGCATTGGAGGGAATGGCATTCTTGGACTTCTCCCTATGCAGAGGTTAAGCACAATAACCTACCCACAGAGGAGGCTGCCTGTGGCATCTCTTAAATGGACTGATGAACACATGAACACATGAAGCTGCCTTATACTGAATCAGATCCTGGGTCCATCAAAGTCAGTATTGTCGGCTCAGACCGGCAGCGGCTCTCCAGGGCCTCAGGCTGAGGTCTTTCGCATCACCTACTTGCCTAGTCCCTTTAACTGGAGATGCTGGGGATCGAACCTGGGACCTTCTGCATGGAAAGCAGATGCTCTACCACTGAGCCACAGCCCCTCCTGATGCTGTTGCCGTGCCTCCTTCCAATCCAGTACTGCTGAGGAGGTGGATAATTTTTGCAGTTTTCTTTTATCAGCCTCATTCAACAAGAGTCCAGCAGCAGCTTAAAAACTAATATGATTTAAGGAGCCCGCTAGCCGCCTGTTTAATTTGGCAGCAACCAACAAATGCGGATACCCCTCTGGCATTTCCAATTTGGCAGAATCCCCTGCCCCGAAAGGAGGCTGCCTGTTGCCTCTCTGCACGAATCACTGCTCTAGGCTCGCCTCCTTCAGTCACCAGGCCAGCAGTTGTACGAGAGACAAGGAGAGGGGAATTGCCGCTGGATGAGAACTGTACATTACAAGGGTCCCCCACCCCCCGCGTAATTACATCAAAAGGGCAAATCTCGTCCGGCTGAACTTTTAAAGGTATTCTTCTTTTCAACATGTTCCATTCATCCATATTCTGCTGGATGCACGCCCGAAGCAAGCGCTGGTCGCAACCGCCTGACTCCATCCCTTTTTGTACAGGCACAATCCAAGATGTTCACCCACGCAAAAGAAACGGGACGGCGGAAGAGGCGCTAAAAATAACTCTCCCTCTTCCCTCTCCCCCCACCATGTTTGCTGCCGCCCAGCAAAGACCCGTTAGAGTCAATCTGCAGACGGTCCCTGGAGAAGGATCTTCGTGCTTGACAGCGCAGGGCTCTTACACGGTGCGGCGCGCCCTTGGGAGCGAGCTTTTCCGAACCAAAGATTCTGATGTGTGTAGAGACAGAAGCGAGTGCTTTCACGGCAGTGCCGGATGCGAGTTCAGCGGCAGGGCACGTCCGCTGCTGGCAAGACGTCCCAGGTTCAAGCTCCAGTTAACAGGAACGAGGGTGACGGAGGTCCCTGCCCATAGAATGTGTAGATTCAGTCCAGTAGCACTTTAAAGACTTTGGTCCTTTATGCATGGTCGCTTTAACCTCCTTTACTCCCTGTTTCAGCCAGGATCAAATTTTTCAGTATGCACGCTATCTCATTCCTTGGCAGCTCGACGCTGTTTCGACGCAAAAACGAACCCGGCTTTTCTCATTCCTCTTCTGGCCCGAATTAAACCGTTCACCCTGGCTCATTCCGGAGTCACAGAACGTGCATACTGCACTAGGGGGAAACACAGAAGATTGGCTTCTCTCACAGCCAATCACGAAGCAGTGTGCAAAGAGGCGGGGATTCAAGTGCTCTTTCTGAGCAAAAGAAAGGCTTTTTAAAAGCGAGGGTTGGATTTCTTAAACCCCCATTTTTTCAGGTAGCTCCGTTTTTTGGGTTTATTTATTTTATTTTATTTTATTGGTTCTTAAAATGCTTTTTTATGCTGCAGTTGGGTTTGGGAGGAAGGGAATCTTCTCTCACGGTAAGCCAATTACAGAGCAGCATTTAAAGGGGTGGGACTCGATTTGAACCTGGGAGACTGCTTTTCTGTATTCGTGGCTCGATTCGCACACAGTCTTGTCCCTGATCATTCAAGCCAATGCATACAGTTTCCCCCAACCCAGGTTAATTTAATGTGCAATGAACCCAGGTCCAAGCAGGGAGATCCAGCCCATGCATAAAAGATCTTTGAGCGTTGACCCTTTAATCTTCGACTCTCAAAAGCGTATACCCTGAAAAACTCCGTCTCTACGGTGCTGCTGGACTCGAATCGAGCTCATCTACTGCAGACCAACGCGGCTACCTTCTGCAACGATCCAGATAGAATGGAGTCCCGTCAGGGAAAAGGCTGAGCTGAAACCCGTTCTCCCTGAGATGCTAGCTTTCTTCACACAAGGAACAGGTTTATGGAGAGCATTCGATCGTGCGAGACCCATCCCGATGAAGAATGACCACGCTGGTAAGAGCTACGTCTCTGTGAAGGGAAATAAACTGCACCTCTCTTTCAGTACAGGCCCGGCCACACTGTGTCAAGAGCGGAGGAGGGGCAGATTGTGTCCCCACCTGCAGAATTTCTCCACGACAGTGAATGTTCGTCATTCATTGGTCAGCAAGAACGGGACCCTGCCCAGCCCCCTCTTCCTTGGATAGACCTGAGCTAGGCTCTATTCCTCGGTCACATGCAACTGTGACCGCAGCTTTTAATACACACGCCGGCCGCTTGTAGCTGTTCAAGGACCTCCGTTGACAATTTTTACATGTTTTAGAGTTGCAGATGAAGCCAAGGAGAATAAGGGAGCCAGCGTGGTGTAGCGGTTAAGAGCAGTGGTTTGGAGCGATGGGATCTGATCTGGAGAACCAGGTTTGATTCCCCACTGATGAACTGGGTTGGTTTCCCCACTCCTACACACGAAGCCAGCTGGGTGACCTTGGGCTAGTCACAGCTCTCTTAGAGCTCTCTCAGCTCCACCTACCTCACTGTTGTGGGAAGGGGAAGGTGATTGATTCTTCCTTAAGTGGTAGAGAAAGTCAGCATATAAAAACCAACTCTTCTCCTCCTCCTCCTCCTCTTCTTCTTCCTCTTCCTCTTCTTCCTCTTTTTCTTCCTCAAAGATTGAAAATCCAAGACTGGGTGTCCTGTTTTTCCTTGACCTTTCAGAGTGGTGGGGAAGGAAATGTTCTAGACCCTCCTCATGGTCATTGATTTTATGCAGGGGGACCCTCAGCATTTAACAGCCCGCCAGGGATCTCCTGTGCTTGACTGAAAATGTCAAATGAGGGTGAGAAACGTGCCTTGTCATTCCTGATCTGCCAGCACTAAAAACAAAAATCTTCCCTTTCCCTCCCCAAGAAAGCTGCAACTGTGCTTAGCTGTCCGCCCCCTCTGTCTGGAGGCGTCTGGCCACAGTCGAGATTCCTCATCTGAGAGATAACTCAGCAGCTTCTGCGGAACAGCCGTAAGAAGGGCAAGAGTCCCTAGAGGGGGTGGTCCAAAGTCACAGCCGATATTCGAAAAAGCGAGCGTTGCTTTATCATCCCTTCTTGCTCATAACTGTAAAAATGATGACCGAACTCTGCAGTAGCAACAGCAGAACTATGCAAGCGGATTGCGACGGGCGTAGTAATGCACAGAAAGGGTCGTCAAGTCGCAGCTGACTTATGGAGACGCCGGAGGGTTTTTAAGGCAAGAGATGAACAGAGGTGGTTTGCCATTGCCTGCCTCTCCGGAGCAACCCTGGACTTCCTTGGTGGTCTCCCATCCAAAGACTAACCAGGGCTGACCCTGCTTAGCTTCCGAGATCGGATGAGATCGGGCTAGCCTGGGCCATCCAGGTCAGGGCAGAGACAAACAGAAGTGGTTTGCCATTGCCTGCCTCGGTGTAGCAACCCTGGACTCCCTTGGTGGTCCCACAGTCAAGACGACTGCAGCAGCATTGTCCTGCCTGTATTCCAAAGCACCTCATATCATAGACCTGCTCCTCTGATCCTGGAGAGAATAGGTGTGCATCATGACTAGTATCCATTTTGACTAGTAGCCACGAATAGCCCTCTCCTCCATGAACATGCCACTCCCCTCTTCAAGCCTTCCAAGCTGGCAACCTACCTCACAGGGTGGTTGTTGTGAGAAAATGAGGAGGGGAAAACAATGTTCGAAGCTGGTCCAAATCCCCTTTGGGGAGAAAAGTGGGATCTAAATGCAAAATGCAAATGAATTCTGAGGCCACCTAGAAAGTTTCCAGCAGAAGCAAACAGGCTGGGTAGAAATAAAGTACTTAAACAAACAAATAAATTGATGCTGACAACCTGGGTGGGGCCACTGCTGGGAGAGAAGCGTGTGCCTTGCATTTTCTCCAGAGGAACTGATCTCTGTAGAATGGAGGTCAGGTATAATCCGGCAGATTTCCTGTCCCCACCTGGAGGTTGGCAGACCCAGTAGCTGAGATAGACAATAGGAGACAGTCCCCTAGGGTGTTTGGCTGGCCCCTGTCACAGAGACGACCCCTGGACTATACGGATTTTGGGCTGTTCGGGCAAAGTAGCTCTCAAGATCTGGTAACATTGGGTGTGCAATTTGAAGGGATGGTATCGCTTTGCTCTGCTCTGGTTAGACCTCACCTAGAGTACTGTGTTCAGTTTTGGGCACCGCAATTTAAGAAGGATGTAGACAAGGTGGAACGTGTCCAGAGGAGGGCAACAAAGATGGTGAGGGGTATGGAGACCAAGTCCTGTGAGGAAAGCTTGAAGGAGCTGAGTATGTTTAGCCTGCAGAGGAGAAGACTGAGAGGGGATATGATAACCATCTTCAAGTACTTGAAGGGCTGTCATAAAGAGGAGGGTGCCGAATTGTTTTCTCTTGCCCCAGAAGGTCAGACCAGAACCAACGGGTTGAAATTCAATCAAAAGAGTTTCCGTCTAGACATTACGAAGAATTTTCTAACAGTTAGTGGTTCCTCAGTGGAACAGGCTTCCTTGGGAGGTGGTAAGCTCTCCTTCCCTGGAGGTTAGATGGTCATCTGTCAGCAATGCTGATTCTATGACCTTAGGCTGATCATGAGAGGGAGGCCATCTAGGCCATCTTCTGGGCATGGGGTAGGGTCCACTGGGTGTGTGTGTGGGGGTGGGTGGGAGGTAGTTGTGAATTTCCTGAATTGTGCAGAGGGTTGGACTAGATGACCCTGGTGGTCCCTTCCAACTCTATGATTCTATGAAAACCTCTGCGTTCCGGTGTAGCCAAAAGCAGTCGAAAAGCCTTGCAGAAGGGGGTGCTCACCATGTGGTAGTTAACCATCTCCTGGAGGCTGTCTCCAAACTTCTCCAGGCATTCCTGCGGATGGAAGAGAGGAAAGACTCAGTCAGAAAGACGAACAAGCGGTGGAGCCAAACCTACACTGTCAAGCCCCAATCCGGCCAGACCAGCTTTTTGAGAAAAAGAGTTCACTCCTTGATACCCATCTTGCCTGTCGAGGAAAGACACTACAAAAGATGTGAAGTCAACCAACCCCTGGAGTAAAGGGGCAGAGCTGAGCATGGGTAGCAGACACCTGAGTTCACATCCTAGCTGGCCATGAAGCTCACTGAGTTGGCTCTTCACTTTCCAGCTAATCTACCTCACAGGGCTGTTGTGAGAACACCACCAGATACACAGCCCTGGGTTCGTCCGCAGAAGGGCGGGTAATAATGCTGTAATTGAAAGGGGCTAATTGTAAGGAAGGGTGGGAGCATTTCTAAATGAGCCAGTGAGAGGAGGAGGAGGAGGAGAAGAAGAAGAAGAAGAAGAAGAAGAAGAAGAAGAAGAGTTGGTTTTTATATGCCGATTTTCTCTACCACTTATGGAAGAATCAAACCGGCTTACAATCACCTTCCCTTCCCCTCCCGACAACAGACACCTTGTGAGGTAGGTGGGGATGGGAGAGCTCTAAGAGAGCTGTGACTAGCCCAAGGTCACCCAGCTGGCTTCATGTGGAGGAGTGGGGAAACTAACCCAGTTCTCCCGATTAGAGTCTGCCACTCCTGTGGAGGAGTGAGGAATCAAACCCAGCTCTCCAGATCAGAGTCCACCGCTCCAAACCACCACTCTTAACCACTACACCCTGCTGGCTCTCTAAGAGAACGAGCTGATTCAGAAAGACATTTGCTCAAAGCTCAACCACAAATTCAGCCGGTGGCCTTAGGCGAACCACTCTCTCTCTCTCTCATCCTCAGTTTTCCCCATCTGCAGTATGGGGATAGTGATATTCTAGGCCTACCTTACAAGGCTGACTTAAAAGGTGACTGCGATAATGTGCGTGGGACACTTGAACGCTCTGTAAAGACGCTAGGTGTTATTATGAAAAGACGCTGAGCCCCTTTGCGCAAGCCTTCTTCAGACCGAGGGGAGTACGGCATGTTCCAAAAAGAACATGATGCTTCGGCACATCAGTGAACATGTAGCTCTGGTTCTTCGAACCACTGCTCTGAAAGCCCCCTCTCGCTCCCTGCCCCAATGCTTCTTCTGCCAGTGTGGTGTAGTGGTTAAGAGTGGTGGTTTGGAGCGGTGGACTCTAATCTGGAGAACCGGGTTCGATTCCCCATGCCTCTACAGGAGCGGTGGAGGCTAATCTGGTGAACTGGATTTGTTTCCCCCTCCTACACATGAAGCCAGCTGGGTGAACTTGGGCTAGTCACAGCTCTCTTAGAGCTCTCTCAGCCCCACCTACCTCACAGGGTGTCTGTTGTGGGGAGGGGAAGGGAAGGTGATTGTAAGCCGGTTGGATTCTTCCTTAAATGGTAGAGAAAGTCGGCATATAAAAACCAACCCTTCTTCTTCTTCTCCTTCCACCCGCCTCCCCTCCCTCTCCGAGGGTTTATCCTCCCTTCCCAAATAAACGGATGCCTGCTGACCTACTTCAGACGCATCATCTCTGCTTTCTGGCTTTTCAGAAACAACACGATTCCTCGAGGCATCGAGCTCCTCGGATATTTTTAGCTAGCGAGGGATCCTCGCTCTGTGCTTAGCCAGAACTACCAGATCCACGCTGTTTTGGAAACAGCCGCAATCATAAGAGAACGAGGGATTTGCGAAAGAGACGTTTATGCTGTTTTTCATGCAGCAGGCCGGATCATTTGCATACATTTGAATGTCCAATTCAGTGCCTTTATGTATACGTTTCATCTGGATAACAGAATCGTAGGGGTACATATGAATGTAGACATAAGCCTAATAGTCGTATTATTTTTTAAAGAATAGCCCTATTTGGTCAGTGAGGAGGTTTTCACACATTCCCCACACCCTCTGCTTTGTACTGCACCACCTCGAAATCTTTTATCAGTATTACGACTACTTATTTCCCACCCACCCCCCGGGGAAAGATTCCCACGTCCCCTCTGCTACTAACCCCCCAGAACTGACTGAAAGACAAGAATAGCTTTGAAATTCAGAGTAAGATCTGGGAGAACCAGGTTCGAATCACAGAATCATTTAATAGAATCTATGATTCTATGAAATTCCAAGAGTGTCAGGCTAAGATCTCGGAGAACCAGGTTCGAATCCCCATTCTACCACGGAAACTCACTGGGTGACCTTGGCCCAGTCACACACTCTTAGCCTAACCTACCGCACAGGGTCGTTGTGAGGAGGAAACGGAATAGAAGAGAACAAAGTAAGCTGCTTTGAGTCCCCCTTGGGGGGAAAAGGGGGGTATAAACAGAGCCGATAAAGTAGGCTCTGCACATGCTCAGGGGTACTACTTGTTTCGATGCTGCGAGCCCTGCCAGAGCTTACCGAGATCATTTCGTCTTTCTTGCATTGCTGGGAGAGGTCCCGGACTCCGCCGACAAAATGCTTGTTTGTGATGATGTAGGCCTTGCCGGCATCTATCATATTGCTGCATAGCTTCACCAGCTGAGAGAGAAGAGAGACGAGAAATCAGACAGAAACAGGCACAGCGATAACACACCACAACCCAGATCAAGGTACTTCACTTGTCCGCTGGGGTACAATTCAGATCTATGGGGATAAAGTGCATTGGACTAAGTTGGGGGGAGACGAGGGTTGCCAGCTCCAGGTTGGGAAACACCTGGAGGTTTTGGGGGTGGAGCCTGAGGAGGGAGGGGTTTGGGGAGGGGAAAGACTTCAATGCCATAGAGCCCAATTGCCAAAGCGGCCCTTTTCTCCAAAGGAACTGATCTCTGTCACCGGGAGATCAGTTGCAATAGCGGGAGATCTCTAGCTAGTACCTGGAGGTTGGCTTCACCCCCAAATATCCAAGAATTTTTCAACTCAGAGCTGGCACCCCTAGGCTGTACTTGCATGGTCAGGGATGGTTCTTGGCGGTTCCCCTGTCTGTCTGACCTCTGTGTTGCTCCTTCCGTCGGTATAGGTGGATATTTCCTATGACCGACGCCAATTTGGATAATAATTTTGAAAGCGTGGGCTTGGTTCTTGATGCAGGCCCCCATCCCCTTTCTCCCAAGCGTGTGGCAAGCAAAAGCTCACTGCTTGTTCCTTCTCGCGCATAAGCATTGCGGTGTGTGTGTGTGTGTGAAGGAGAAACCGCCACGTTGCAGAGCGAGGCTCCTTCCAGAGGCTCGTTCCAAACCCCACTGGTGTACATCTGGGTGCCAGATGTGACCGGGAGCTGCATCTGGAACCAGACGCAACAGCGCAGGTCTGCTTGCCAGCATCCCCTCTCGCCTTGCCAGATTATGGGAACAAGAAGAGCACGGGACGCAAACATCTGTGTTCAGGGCCTCGTATGTTCCCAGCTCTGCCTTGGAACGCTTTTCAGTCTTTGGGGCAAAAGGCCATTTATGCATGGAAGGTTTTGCTTTGGATTTGCCACTGCCTAGATGCACCTTTTCCCCATCTGAATTCTCAAAACTCTGCATGGGGGATTTATTCTTGAATTTAGAGTAGGGTTGCCAACCTCCAGGTGGTGGCAGGAGATCTCCTGCTATTACAACTGGTCTCCAGCCGATAGAAATCAGTTCCCCTGGAGAAAATGGCCGCTTTGGCAATTGGACTCTATGGCACTGAAGTCCCTCCCCTCCCCAAACCATGCCCTCCTCAGGCTCCACCCCAAAAACTTCCCGCTGGAGGAGAAGAGGGACCTAGCAACCTTATCTCCATGGCCTGGAGATCAGTTGCAATTCTGGGAGATCTCCAGATCCCACCTGGAGGTTGGCGACCCTGGTCCAGCCCAGGGGAGGTTTGTGTGGGTTTGCCTTCCCAGGGGCATCTCTTTGGCCACCGTGGGAAATCAGGTGCCACACAGGGACAACTCTTTGAACTGATCCAGCCGGGCTCTTCTTCTGTCCTGAAGGAAGACGAACGTTGGCCTCAGGAAGCCCAGCGTTAAAAGGTATGCGTGGACGCACAGCTGGGGATATGATCTTTGGCATCTGGACAGGGACAGCGGCCTGGAAACAGCTGCTGGCGCAGCCCGTGGCTGCCAAAAGCCAAGCCCAGCCTCCCAGCCTCAAGAGAGCGGAAAAAGGAAAGCAATTGCAGGCCTGGAATTTGCTGTCACGAGCTGCCCATTATGGAATATGGGAGGACGGTGGCGGCCACAGCTGGATCACATGAACACATGAAGCTCCCTTATACTGAATCAGCTCCTTGGTCCATCAAAGTCAGTATTGTCTACTCAGACCAGCAGCAGCTCTCCAGGGTCTCAGGCAGGGGTCTTTCCCATCACCTACCTGCCTAGTCCCTTTAACTGGAGATGCTGGGGATTGAACCTGGGACCTTCTGCATACCAAGCAGATGCTCTACCACTGAGCCATAGCCCTTATTCAAAAAATGTCTTTTAATCAACGAATCTATGAACACATGAAGCTGCCTTATACTGAATCAGCCCCTTGGTCCATCAGTCAGTATTGTCTATTCAGACCGGCAGCAGCTCTCCAGGGTCTCAGGCAGAGGTCTTTCCAACTGTGAACAGCCAGAAACATCCCTAAGCATTTTATCTGCTCACATGAAGCAGATGCTCTACCACTGAGCCACAGCCCCTCCCCGCTTTCCTCATAGGACAGTTGCTCTAGCCCCCTGATCCTTTTGGTTGCTCTTTTCTGCACCTTCTTATGGTAACCCAGTAGGGTTTTCAAGGCAAGAGACAAGCGGAGGTAGTTTGCCATGGCCTGCCTCGGCACAGTGACCCTGGTATTCCTTGATGGTCTCCCATCCACGTACTAACCAGGACCGACCCTGCTTAGCTTCTGAGATCTGACGAGATCGGGCTAGCCTGGGCCATCCACTCTGCATTCACTGATTGAGAGGGGCTGTGGCTCGGTGGTAGAGCATCTGCTTGGTCCCAGGTTCAATCCCAGGCATCTCCAGTTAAAAGGATTAGGCAAGTAGGTGATGTGTAAGACATTTTTGGTGAAGGGCTCAGTGGTAGAGCATCTGCTTGGCATGCAGAAGGTCCCAGGTTCAATCCCCAGCATCTCCAGTTAAAGGAACCAGGCAAGAAGATGATGTGAAAGACCCCTGCCTGTGACCCTGGAGAGGCACTGCTGATGTGAGTAGACAATACTGACTTTGATGCACCAAGGGTCTGATTCAGTAGAAGGCAGCTTCATGTCTTCATGTGAGCAGATAAAATGCTTAGGGATGTTTCTGGCTGTCCACAGTTGGAAACACAAGTATCTTGGTCTGTCCCAGGGAGGCAAATCCTGTCTTAACGCAAAAGCAGAGGGCAGCGGCTGCATTTTGTTATTCAGGTATCTCTACTGTTTCCATTTCTGCACAACTATGCAGATGTAAATTTTAGAACCTAAAGCCATTTTGAAAAAAGGTTTCTAGCACCCCAAATACGAAAGGAAAACAAATAAGTTGAGGGAGTCTCTAAAACACAAATCACAAAAAAACTGCGAAAAAGCTGGAACACACATCTCTCCTTTCCTTTATCCCTTAAAACCTCCTCGATTCATAAATCTTGAGCAGCATAGTTCTAAATTATGGATAAACCATAAATTATGAAAAGCAAATGTTGTTTAGTTTATTTTAATTTGCTTTCTAATGCTCCCAGCCCTGCCTCTACGGAGTTCAACGTGCTTACGTGGTCCCTCTCCAAAATTTTACTTTGACAACAACCCTGTGAAGTTGATTAGGTTGAGAGAGAAGAAGAAGAGTTGGTTTTTATATACCAATTTTCTCTACCTTTTAAGGAGAATCAAACCGGTTTACAATCTCCTTCCCTTCCTCTGCCCACAACAGACACCTTGTGGGACTGCTGGTGCATAGATTCCCATCAAGAAAGTGTGGGTCCAGCCAGCAACGAAAAAAGGTAAAGGTCCCCTGTGCAAGCACCGAGTCATTTCTGACCCATGGGGTGACGTCATATCCTTACGTTTCCATGGCAGACTTTGTTTATGGGGTGGTTTGCAGTTGCCTTCCCCAGTGGTCTTCCCTTTACCCCCAGCAAGCTGGGTACTCATTTTCCCGACCTCGGAAGGCTGGAAGGCTGAGTCAACCTTGAGCCGGCTACCTGAAACCGACTTCCACCGGGATCGAACTCAGGTCGTGAGCAGAGCTTGGGCTGCAGTACTGCGGCTGACAGCTCTGCACCACGGGGCTCTTCAGCCAGCAACGAACCTCAGGTAAAACTCCCATGCGTCAATGACCTTAGCGCGCGAGGCTCTTCCTGCCTCAGGGTAGGGCTGGCCCTGGGTCTCGAAAGGATTAAAAGCCTCTTTCCCACCGGCTCACACACCATGTTCTTCTCTTACCTTGTCAAGCTTGGCTTCTATTTCCACAACATCTGTTTCCACCTCATCTATCGTCGCCCTGGAAGGAAAGGAAAAGAGGAGGCATCCTGAGGAGCTGGAAAGCGATACTAGGCTGATCTGAGGGGGGGGACGGGTAACTTCGAGGTTTGGGGCCAAAATATGGTTGCCAAATCTGGGTTCGGAAATTCCTGGCGATTTGGGGGTGGAGTCTGGGAATAGGGATGCAGGCCTCCAGGTGGGACCTGGGGATCTTCTGGAATTGCAGCTCAATCTCCAGACTATGGAGATAAATTCGCCTGGAGAAAAGGGATGCTTTGGGGAGGTGGACTCTGTGGCATTGTACCCCACAAAGGTCCCTGCCCTCCCCAGGCTCAATCCCCAAATCTCCAGGAGTTTCCCAAACTGGATCTGGAAACCCTACCTCCCATCTCCCACCGGTGGTCAGGGGGGACCTAGCAACCTTGCATGAAAAAGGTAGGGTTTGGGGAGGGGAGGGAACTCAGCAGGCTAGAATGCCGTAGAGTCCACCCTTCAAGGCAGCCGTTTTCTCCAGGGAAACTGATCTTGATAGTTTGGAGGTGAGCTGTCATTCCAGGAGATCTCCAGGCCCCACCTGGGGGTTGGCAACCCTATGGAGTCAGCAGGGACCATCAAAGGCTATCAGGCACAACCCCTCCTACTACCAAATGTTATGAAAAGGAGGAGGAGGAAGAGGAGGAGGAGGAGGAGGAGAAGAGTTGGTTTTTATATGTCGACTTTCTCTACCACTTAAGGAAGAATCAAACTGGCTTACAATCCCTTCCCCTCCCCACAACAGACACCCTGTGAGGTAGGTGAGGCTGAGAGAGCTCTAAGAGAACTGTGACTAGCCCAAGGTCACCCAGCTGGCTTCATGTGGAGGAGTGGGGAAACCAACCCGGTTCACGAGATTAGCGTCAGCTGCTCATGTGGAGGAGTGGGGAACCTCTCCAGATTAGAGTCCACCGCTGCAAACCACCGCTCTTAACCACTACACCACACGCCGCATTTAATGCATCGGCTCCCCACACCTCAGTCCACAGACTCCACCCCGCATTACTTAAAAACCAAGCGGAAAAGCAACAGCCCACATTAACTTTAGAACAGGGGTGTCGAACTCAGTTGTTACGAGGGGTGGATATGACATAAATGTCACTTGGTCAGGCCGGGCCATGCCAGCCCAGATCAAGAGTGCCTTGGCTGGCTTGCAGGCCAGATAAGAGCTCTCAAGGGGCTGGATCTGGCCCGCAGGCCTTATGTTTGACACCTCTGCTTTAGAACTAGGGTTGCCAGGTCCCTCTTCGCCACCGGCGGGAGGTTTTTGGGGCAGAGTCAGAGGAGGGCGGGGTTCGGGGAGGGGAGGGACTTCAGTGCCATAGAGTCCAATTGCCAAAACGGCCATTTTCTCCAGGGGAACTGATCTCTGTATGCTGGAGATCAGTTGAAATAGCAGGGAGGAGATCTCCAGCTAGTACCTGGAAGTTGGCAACCCTGATGGTCTGGGGGCGAAACACCGGATGAGAGGAATCATTGGCCCGATAAAGGAAACCAGGACTTTGAAGAGAAGACCATTCCTAGGTGAAACCTACTCTGCTCTGGAAATACAGTCATCCAGAAGCCACTTCCAGGCGATCATTCCTGTGGTAGACCTAGATAGCGACTCCTTTAATCAGAAACAGAAGACAAGATTTGGGGCTGCGACGGAAGGTGTGGGTGGACAGGAATGAGAGAGGAAAGCCGAGTGATTGCCTAAAGAAGTCTGCTTGTATTAGGGCTATATCACTTTGGACTGCTGGTGGAGGGACCCATAACTGAATGTTCTTCAACACCTATCCCTACCTCCCCTCACACACAAAAACTAGCATGTCAAGATTATAGGCTAGATTTCTCAATGCGGGGGGATGGCTTTTGTACAGAGGAGCATTCAATTGCGTGAGCCCCCCCCATCTGAAGCGATACAACCCAGATGCTGCAGCTAGAAGGTCTTGGAGGATAAACGGAGGCACCAGAAGATGGCTAAGAAGGACAGAAAAGGCCCCTGGAGGCTACAGGGAATTCATCGGTCTAAATGGGCATGCTCCACAAGGTGGCAAAGATGGGTATCTGCCACAGCCCCAAGACCAAAAACTGGATGGCGAGGCGGGAATGGAATTAATAGAACAAGGACAGAAATGGCAGAGGAGGAAGCCCTTTAAAAATATCCGGAACCGGATCACAGCGTTGACAACCAGGGCTGGTTCAAAGCATTTTGTCACCTCAGGCAAGGTGCTCTTCTCCTCAAGGTAGAAGAAGAAGAAGAGTTGGTTTTTATACCCTGGTTTTCTCTACTTTTAAGGAGTCTCAAACCGGCTTACAATCACCTTCCCTCCCTCTCCCCACAACAGACACCCTGTGAGGTAGGTGGGGCGGAGAGAGCTCTAAGAGAACTGTGACTGGCCCAAAGTCACCCAGCTGGCTTCATGTATAGGAGTGGGAAAACCAACCCAGTTCTCCAGATTAGAGTCCACGGCTCCTAACCACTACTGGTAGAGAAAGTCGGCATATAAAAGCCAACTTCTTCTTCCTACTACTGATAGTTATGGAAAACATTAACCAGCCGCCTTTCCGCTTTTGGAAAAGGACTCAAGGCTGGCAAAGAAAAGACAATACATTTTGAAATGCATTTAAAACGGTGAACATGACGTCACAGAGTTTGAAACCAGGGCAAGGACTTCATAAGAAGACCTGACGTTGTCAAGAGAAGTCTTTTTTGTTGATGACAAAAGTCCTGTGGTTACGGGGCTCATTCCAGGGGAAGGTAGAATAACAGAATCATAGGCTATTTATTCATGGTAATTTGCAGCACGTTCCAGGCAGAATTGCCCCGCATGTTTTTTTGAATTTTACATGCTGAACCGCTTTGGCGCATACCTGCTTCGCATTACTAAAGAGCCCGCTTAACGCAATCTTTGGTGTTTGCCTCGAAGAATCCTCCTCAAAGAACCATGCAAAACAACAGCGGCGCATTAGCTATGCACATGCTAATGACTATGCTAACAGGAACAAAGGAGGAGGCGAGCGGTGGGGGTGGAATTTCTCCTTTTGCGTCGGGGACCGTGAATAGGCATTTTTAAAGTTGCATTTAAAAAAAAAGCTTTGAGTGAGCATCAAAATTCACCATGAATAAATGGCCATAGAGTTGAAAGGGGCCATAGAGGCCATCTAGTCCAACCCCTGCTCAATCAGTCTAGAGCAGGGCTTCTTAAACTTTTCCCACTCGCGACCCCTTTTCGCCCGAGAAATTTTTACACGACCCCGGGTATATAGGTACATAAAATAGGTATACAAATCAAACATTTACTGATAACAAATCATAAAGAAACCTTTTACTGTTGCCAAATTTTTTGCGACCCCCCACATTTTTTGTGACCCCATATGGGGTTGTGGACCACAGTTTAAGAAGCTTTGGTCTAGAGCAGTGGTTCCCAAAGTGGGTAATACCACCCCTGGGGGGTGAGATTACCTAGGGGGACACTAAGAGGCAAGGGGGCAGCAGGGGGGCACTAGAGGTGGGCCCCCTTCAACTGTGTTGTTCACTAATTTGCAATTGATCAAGCTATGGCACCATGCTGGCAAATTGGGTGGAAACAATCAGAATTTTCTTCCAGACTTTGAAGAGCTGGTACCACTGGATCAAGTTCATCAGTTTTGTTGAATAAATTTCAACTAAAAAGTTTTAATTTGATTTTGAATAGACGTGCAATTAACTGTCACTGTTTTGAAATTGCATTGTTATTATCTTCTTTAGTGAGTCATGCAAGCCCCTATTTTGAATGATGCTTTTTATAGGATAGGGAAGGGGGCGCTGGGGTTGAGTTTGTGGAACCAAGGGGATGGTGGCCCGAAAAGTTTGGGAACCACTGGTCTAGAGCATCCCTGACAAGTGTTTGTCCAGCCGCCGCTCAAAGACTGCCAGCATCAAAGATGGCCCTTCAAAGATGGAGGGCAATTCATCCCTCCATGGCAATCCAACCCTACTGTGGCACAATAGGTGACGGGGTTCTTGACCAAAGCCCCTTGTCTACATTTATATTGCGTACATACCTTGCTTTGTTTTTATATGCAATTTATACACAACACCAATAATTTATATGGATGATCACATATCACATGGATTAGTTTTAGGTTAAAATCAAGTCCTGTAGCACCTTAGAAACAAACAAGATTTTTGTGGGATAAGCTTTTGAGAGTCAAAGCTCCCTTTTTTCTCAAAAGCTTACACACCAAAAAATCTCGCTGAGGTCTCTGAGGTGCCACTGGACTCGATTCTAGCTCTTCTACTACAGACCAAAACGGTCTGAAACAAACAAAATTGGAAAACATGTTCATTTTAAGTGGGAAATTCCGCGCAAGGAAACATAAGACAGTACAACGATAAAGGAACATGGTTTCAATTCGCGCAAGTGACAAGCAAAATCAGAACATGAATTCTCCAGTAAAAAAGACTAGGGGTGAGAAAAAAACAAAACCAACTCTAGATTTCAGGGATCTAGCCGGGAAAATGCAGGACAGAATTTCATGATAAGGGAACCCACAGATCTCTGTGGTGGCTTCCACATAGTTCTAGACAAATCTTTTTAGCGGTTAACTTGCAGCAATCAAGTTGGGACTGTAAGCTGTTAATCAGACCCGTGCCTGGAAAGTAAAAGAAGAATCCATAACAAAGAGACAGATAGGCAGACAGACGGTAGAAGACATTTCCAATAGGCCGGTATTATTTGGGAGCATAAAAAAATTAGTGGGTTATTGACCAAATCAAGCCTGAACTGACCCTAGAAGCTAAAATGACTAAACGGAGGCTATCATACTTTGGCCACCTTATGAGAAGACAAGAGTCACTGGAAAAGACAATCATGCTAGGAAAAGTTGAGGGTGGTAGGAAAAGAGGGATACCCAACAAGGGAGGGATTGACTCTATAAAGGAAACCACAGCCCTCAGTCTGCAAGATCTGAGCAAGGCTATCAAAGATAGGACGTTTTGGAGGACATTGATCCATAGGGTTGCCATGAGTCGGAAGCGACTTGACGGCACTTAACACGCACACAAGAATTAGTTGTACCTTAAACAGGAGAACCTGTGCCCCATCTGATACAGCTAAGACGTTTCCAACATGGGTCCTTGTTTTGTAATCCAACTGGGTCAGAACCCTGGAGATGCCCCCTGGTTTCCCATAAAGAAGGCGCAAAGCTGGTCTCGAAGATCTACAGTCTCTCCTCGAGCTTGGAAACTCATCTCCAGTCTGGCTAGCATAACCTGCCTCGGGAAAGAAGACGGTGACATCCCGCAAACTCTCGTGAAGATGAATCAGACGCTTGACTAGCATGCCCTTCGGAGGCAACCTCAGCATCAACCGTCAGACAGAGCCACGTGAAGGTGTGTGGTCGCTCCGCCCTCACCTCGCACGTTGTTTGGCAAACGTTTCCGCAACCTCGCCTTCCAGGGTTGCCAAGCTAGAGAACGCAGTTACATAATCCTCTCCGAGAAACTGTGGTGATAATGATAGCGGGAACCAACGTGCTCCAGGAGTTGTGGCATGGAGAGAAGCAGTTCTGGGGAACGCCACGCAAAACATGCAAACCAAGGGTAGAAACCATTTTGAGGTCAGCTGCAGCAAGAGCCACAAGGCGTGGAGTAACTTATTGCATAATCTGGGTGCGTGAGCTCTCCTTTGCCGAAAGGGTTAAAGAAGAGGATGGACAGCCATCTTCGGGGGATGCTCTTAGCCTTGCCAAATGGCCAGTTTTCCACTGGTATAACCAGTTTTTCCTCCTCATGGCCAGGCACCAGATGAGGGTTCATTTAATATAATGGAGGGTACAGGTTGGCTTTCAACTCTTTGGCGTTTTTAAAGGAATTTACTGTGCAGCGCCATTAAGACATGAATATTTCGCTCAATGTCTTATTCGATCTTTGTGCTGAAAATGACTGCTCTTGTTTCTCACGCTTAGTGGGCATCCCCATTGTTTGTCCTTCAATTCCCTCATAGTGTTCTGGGTTTTTCACCTACACAGTGATAGGAATTTATTCGCCAACCCAGCATAGGAGCCGCAGGAGAGCCAGTGTGGTGTAGTGGTTAAGAGTGGTGGTTAGGAGCGGTGCTCTAATCTGGTGAGCCTAGGGTTGCCAGGTCCCCCTCTCCTCCGACGGGAGCTTTTGGGGCAGGAGAGCAGCGCGCCCGCGCACACGTTTGCCCGCTGACCCTCAGGTGGTCGGCGGGCAGAGGGGCAAATTACTGGGGGTTTGCCCGGCACCACCGTGCACCTGGCAACCCTAGGTGAACCGGGTTTGATTCCCCACTCCTCCACATGAACAGCAGTCTCTAATCTGGTGAACTGGGTTGGTTTCCCCGCTCCTCCACATGAAGCCAGCTGGGTGACCTTGGGCTAGTCACAGTTCTCTTAGAGTTCACTCAACCCCACCTACCTCACGGGTTGTCTGTTGTGGGGAGGGGAAGGCGATTGTAAACCGGTTTGATTCTTCCTTAAGTGGTAGAGAGAGTCAGCATACAAAAACCAACTCTTCTTCTTGAACACATGAAGCTGCCTTCTACTGAATCAGACCCTGGGTATATCAAACTCAGTATCGTCTATTCAGACCCGCAGCAGCTCCCCGGGTTCTCAGGCTGAAGTCTTTCACATTACCTATTTGCCTAGTCCCTTTAACTGGAGATGCCGGGGATTGAACCTGGGACCTTCTGCATGCCAAGCAGATGCTCTATCACTGAGCCACAGCCCTTCTTGAAGTCAGAAGTTGACTAGCGGACTCCTGTCCTGGGTTCGACCCTGCAAACACTCTGTGATCCATTCGTATGTACTCTGACATGTCCGCCTCGCTGATCCTGGACGTCTCCAAATCATGTTTTCTAACCATGTAGGCTAGCACACGTTGGCTTGGCTTCCTTTCAAACCAGAATTCCCTTTGGCCGAGCGCGCCTCTCCTTCCACGTCTGGTTTCCTTTAGCAGGAGGCCTGTCATTTCAAGAGTGAGACGTTCCGTCTCCCCTCGACGGAGGCGCGGCGTCGACGCGCCACATCCGTCCGCCCTCCAACCGGCGAGAGCGCTCAGCTCCCTGGTCACGGGAGCGCGGCAGCGTTTTGGGGCTCCCCGCCGGGAAAAACGGTCCTCGCACCAGAACAAATCGACTTCCTGACAAGTTAGTCAAACATCAGAAATGACTGGAAGGCCCTGAGTTATTAATCACCGTTCTGGCTTATATAAGGAAGAAGGAGAGATCTGGTTTCATTCAACGAGCGCGGGACAAAAACCAAACTATGGAAGCCGCTCGAGTGGTCCGGGTGAACGCAGCTGGGCCCTGTTCATTCCCACAAGACGAACGGGATTGTTCACTGACATACAGAGAAAAATGAGAAATCCTATCAGCTGAGTGCTTCGGATGCTGCGGTACACAGCCCCCGTCTCTCTTCTCGGATCTCGTGTTTCCCAGCACACCCTTAAGTGGTTAATGTAAGAGAAAAGAAGATGTGTCTTGCAGGATCAGGCCGGAGTTCTGTCTGGTCCCGGATTCTGTTTCCAACCGAAATCAGCCAAAAGTATTTCTGAGTTTCAGATGGAGGGCAACTCGAAAGCCTTCCCCTCTTGTTTACTGCCAGTGTCCGAAAATTCAGAGGTAGACTGCCTTTGTACATGGAGTCTCCATTTACTCGTCATGGTCAGTAGATCTCAATAGGATCACCAGATTGGCATCTGCCGCTCATGTGGAGGAGTGGGGAATCAAACCCGGTTCTCCAGACCAGAATCCACCGCTTCACGGCACCGTTGGCAAGGCCCCGCGGACAAAATAGAATAATGACAGAGCTTCCCTTCGGGGTAAATTCTTTCTCCCTATTTTCATTCCGCCGGCTTGGCGGCCGCGTGGGCTCCAAAGGCCACCTTTTCTCTCTGCCCATCCAAATCCGAAGTTTCCACTCGGTTTCATCTCAGCAGCGAGAGCTGGAGACGGAGGCATGGAGAAAACATGTGAACAGGGGGAAAGCGGGGAAAGGGGGAGAGGGAGGGCCAGTTCTTTTTTTCTTTAATTTTTCGGGCCAAATTGCAGGCCTCGGCTGCGTGGGAGGCGCCGCAGTGAGCTGGCGCTTCCGAGCTCCCCGGCTGCCACCGGCTGAGAGCATCTGGAAAGCACGGCCCGCTTTTCACGGCGGCCAGAAGGAGGGCGTTTTCCTCCTGACATCTCCACGCCTCGCGTTCATTTGCATCGTGCAAATCTAGTTCTGAACATCTATTTTCACTGGGATGTTCTGCATGGTGGGAAGGGAAAACAACACTGCTGGGGTTAGGGTGGCCAACCTCCAGGTGGTGGCTGGAGATCTCCCGCTATTACAACCGGCCTTCAGCGGATAGAGATCCGTTCGCCTGGAGAAAATGGCCGCTTTGGCAATTGGACTCTGTGGAGAAGGGTGGGGTATAAGGGTGCTGGAGAGCCAGCATGGTGTAGTGGTTAAGAGCGGTGGTTTGGAGTGGTGGACTCTGATCAAGAGAACCGGGTTTGATCCCCCACTCCCCCACATGAGCGGCAGACGCTAATCTGATGAACCAGGTTGGTTTCCCCACTCCTACACATGAAGCCAACTGGGTGCCCTTGGGCTAGTCACAGCTCTCTTAGAGCTCCTCAGCCCCACCTACCTCACAGGGAGTCCGTTGTGGGGAGGGGAAGGGAAGGTGATTGTAAGGCTATTCTTCCTTAAGTGGTAGAGAAAGGGGGCATATAAAAACCAACTCTTCTCCTCCTCCTCCTCATCATCATTTTATCTGAACTGAGGCCGGCCTGCCACTTCCACCATTGATCATTGGGTGCCTCCCCCCCCCCCTCACAGGAGTTGCATGTTGCAAGCGGATTCAGAGAAACTGTCCCAGGCTTGGATCCAGGCAGTCCAAGTTAGCATAGCTTCTGCATACAGAGAAAGTCCCAACAGCTGCTAGACTGAGGTGGGGTCACAAATAAAGTAAAAGGAGGAACATTGAATGAAGGTTCCACCCGCAATCTGAACAGGTGAGCATCTGCTTGGCAGAAGGTCCGAGGTTCAATCCCCGGCATCTCCAGTTAAAGGGACTAGGCAAGCAGGTGATGGGAAAGACCCTCTGCCTGAGACCCTGGAGAGCCATGGAGAGGGGCTGTGGCTCAGTGGTAGAGTATCTGCTTGGCATGCAGAAGGTCCCAGGCTCAATCCCCAGCATCTCCACTTATAGGGACTAGGCAAGTAGGTGATGGGAAAGACCTCTGCCTGAGACTCTGGAGAGCCTCTGTCGGTCTGAGTAGACGATACTGACTTTGATGGACCAAGGGTCTGATTCAGTAGAAGGCAGCTTCATGTGAGGCAGTTCGACTACTGAGGCAGTGTGGTTACGCCCCAGGGTCGGAGAACGGCTTTCTCCCACCCCCCCACTCCCTTTCTTGCGGTGGCTAGCTTCTCCCTCTTGATAGCCAAACGCTCAGAAAAGCGACGTGGTAGGGTGTGGCCCTCTCCCCGACCCGCCGAGCACCCACGCTTCTCCCCAACGGGATCGCACACCACAGGACGCGCTGACTCTGGACAAGTTGGGTATGATCCCCGCTCTCCTGGCAGGGCACTAATGAGGCGGGAATGAGCGAAGCTGGCATCTGACAAGATGGCTCTTGACAGGAAGCGGCTCCAAATTGCAGGGTCAGCCTCTTCCCCCTCCCCGATCAACAAGCATCGCTGGAGACGGAAAGGAAGGCTCAGAATAAAGCATAATGTCAGAATCTATTATCAGAGGCATGCATAGGCCACACAGTCCACATTCTGCACCCGGAAAAGCTGAATCAGTGGTTTCCCTCGCACCAACATGCGTGCATTTTGCATAATTTATCCTGTGATTTTACTTTTTTTGCATAATGTATGCTGCGATTGCTACTCCAAAGAGTGTCAAAGGTATCAGATGTGGCATCAAGCAACTTCAGGGGTGGGGGAACAGCCAAGCACACGACTCGGATGCCGGACGAGAGCCAGCGTGGTGTAGCGGTTAAGAGCGGCGGACTCCGATCTGGGGGACTGGGTCCAATTCCCCGCTCCTCCACATGAGCAGCGGACTCATGAGCACCTGGTTGGCCACTGTGTGAACAGACTGCTGGACTTGATGGGCCTTGGTCTGATCCAGCAGGGCCTTTCTTATGTTCTTATGTTGTTATGACTCTAATCTGGTGGACCAAGTTGGTTTCTCCACTGCTCCACATGAAGCCTGCTGGGTGACCTTGGGCTAGTCACAGTTCTCTCCGAACTCTCTCAGCCTCACCTACATCACAGGGTGTCTGTTGCGGGGAAGGGAAGGTGATTGTAAGCTGGCTTGAGGCTCCTTAAAAGGGTAGGGGAAATGGGCATATAAAAACCAACTCTTCTTCTTCTAAAGGTCTTAGGTTTGCTTCCAGTCGAATGCATCTCAGGTGGAATAGCTGGGGGAAACTCCATTTGAGGAGAGAGTGGAACATGTCTGTTGTGGAGAGGGGAAGGAGATTGTAAGCCGGTTTGATTCTTCCTTAAGTGGTAGAGCAAGTCGGCATATAAAAACCAACTCTTCTTCTTCTTGTTCTTCAATGGCCTGACTCGGTTTGAGGCAACTTCGTAAGTCCATACCTGCTGCAGAAACCCAGTGCGCTGAAGAGCATGTTGATTCATGCACGGCAGCAGCCAGGCCTCAAAGCCTGCCCTGTTGACCTGTGGGAACCGAGCCCGTGACCTGGAACACACCCAGCCGCTCCTGGGAAATCGGTTGTGATCTCATCCAAGAATCCCTGGTAAGCTTCAGAAGAAACACAGGCTGAGCTGTCTTATGCCAAGTCGAATCATTAGTCTATCTGATCTCTGAGCGGCGGGATCTCTCCTGGGTTTTTCCTATCAGCTGCAGCGTTGAGTTCCTTTTAACTGGAGATGCCATGGACTGATCCCAGGGTGGTGGCTGCATCACCAGCACTGTTAGGGTTGCCAACCTCCAGGTGGGGTCTGCAGATCTCCTGGAAATGCAACTGATCTCCAGGCTACAGAGACCAGTTCCCCAGGAGAAAACGGTAGCTTTGGAGAGTGGTCTGAGACCCCACAGAGGTACCCCGCCCTCCTCAGGCTCGCCCCCCAAATCTCCAGGAATTTCCCACCCCAGAGTTGGCAACCTATCTGCGATTACTTCCCCCTTTGAAGCTAGGGTTGCCAGGTCCCTCTTTGCCACTGGCGGGCGGGAGGTTTTTGGGGCGGAACCTGAGGCGGGTTTTGGGAAGGGGAGGGACTTCAATGCCATAGAGTCCAAATGCCAAAGCGGCCATTTCCTCCAGGGGAACTGCTCTCTATCGGCCGGAGATCAGTTGTAATTGCAGGAGATCTCCAGCTAGTACCTGGAGGTTGGCAAGGCTATTTGAAGCTGAAGCTTCTCTGAAAGCCACCCATCCGCCCTACCCCTTGGGCACGTTCCGCAGCCTGACTCAGGCCGAAGTTATCCTAGAGCGATGCTGGTGGCCATCAGGAAGGGATCATAAAGTCCCGGGAAGCCTCGAGTGCGGTTGCTCCGCGGCGCGCAGCCAGAAAGCCAAGGGCTTGACTCAGCCCCCAGGGATCCCGAAGGGCCCGGTTTCTCATCCCCAGACAGCACTGGAGGATGCTGACATCTCCTGGCTCAACGCCCTGCCTGCTTCCAAACCCCTGCCTGCTGTTCCTTTTCATGTGCTTCCAGGCCTGGGGCTATTTCCATCCTGAAAAGGCGGGTGGGAGATCCAGTCTCCGAGCTCCGTGTGTTGGGGGGATGTTTTGCAAAGGAGAGGTGTTTGGTTTTTTGGCAGGGCTCGGGAAAGGGTTAATTCTGACCTAGCCACCCTTAAGTCCCGTAACCTGTTTTCGATGCCAGTGAGGGTTGCCAGCGACCTGGGGGAAGGCGTTCCGCCCCTTTAATAGAGCGGGGAATGGGCAGGTGAAGCTTGTCATGGCAAGGAGAGTAAATAACATCACCTGGTAAATAACAGCTCATCGAGCCTCTATTAAAGGGGCAGGACATTTTTTTGTTCTCCCTCCATGTCGCTGGCAACCTTAACACTATTTGTGCCACAGGAAGTAACGATGACAAGTCTCCATACCATAGCCATGACAGCGAAGTGGAACCTCCATCTCCAGAGGCAGTATACTGCTGAATACTAATTTCCGAGTGAGACCTTACCCTGCCTTTAAGCTTCCTGGGGTCATCTACAGCAAAGCTTCTTAAACTGTGAGTGGCGGCCCCATAGGGGGTTGCATAACTGTGATAAGGTTTATTGTTTGTGGCCGAAGGCCGTCACAATCTATCATACAAATCATTAAAATAACATAAAATAACATTGAAATAACTTTAAAACAGCATAACTGAATGTGGGGGTTGCGAAAAATTTGGCAACAGTTAAATTTCTTTACAATTTATTATCAGTAAATATTTGATTTGTATACCTATTTTATGTATCTATATTCCTGGGGTTGCGTAAAATATTTTCGGGTGGAAAGGGATTGCGAGTGGAAAAAGTTGAAGAAGCCCTGATCTATAGAAAGCAGAATTCTGGACTAGATAGACCTTTGGTCTGATCCAGCAGAATTTTTTTCTTCTTAAATAATCTTACCTTCTTACATTCACAGTCCGTACATTTGCAATCCTTACCACTACTTTCTTGGGAGGAAACTTTGTGTTCAGCTACAAACTATTTATTTACCAACCCCCAACGCCCCCAAAAAACCCATGTGTAAGATCCAGGGAAAAACTCAGAAAGGAAAACAAGTAACAAAAAAGTGGATGTTTTGAGAGGCCGTGGTCATGTTCTAATTAAGGACGAGATAAATTCATAACAGGCAGGTCAACCAGCAGCTTGGAACTAGGATGGTGAAGGATGGATCCTCCATGTTCAGAGGCAGTCTAGACTCACAGTCTAGAACGGGATGCTACGATGAGCACGGACGGTATAGGAAAGCCACTGTACTCTTCCCAGTGACACGTGCCTGTCCACTGTCGGAAACAGGATGCTGGGCTAGAAGGACCCAGCAAAGCAATCCTAAGGCTCCATCTAGATTTGCCAGGTCCGTTCGCCACCGGTGGGAGGTTTTTGGGGCGGGGCCTGAGGAGGGCGGGGTTTGGAGAGGGGAGGGACTTCAGTGCCATAGAATCCAATTGCCAAAGCGGCCCTTTTCTCCAGGGGAACTGATCTCTATCGGCTGGAGATCGGTCGTAATAGCAGGAGATCTCCAGCTAGTACCTGGAAGTTGGCAACCCTAGCTCCTTCAGAGATGATGCATGCATGCTTCGGAGGGGTTCCTTGCAGAGCAAATTAAAGGTTCCTTCAGGGGCCTGTCTCCAGGAAGCCGCCCGCCCGCCCCATCTTCACCCTCCTCCCCCGCCTTCCTTTGCCATCTCTTTCTCCCATCCCGCGAGGAAACAGCACCATGGCAACGTCTCCATGGCAACTGTCTCCATGATCACCGGATCCAGCGATGGCTGGCGACATCCGCTCTGATGGCTTTCAGTGGGCCCTCGGTTTTTTTTGTGCGGCCTTTCAAAGATGGCGCCCGGCCAGGCACGGTGGGCTTGGCAACGGTGGGGAGGAGTTGCAGGGAACCGGGGTAACGGTCTTGGGGGGAAATGAAATTGCAAATGGTGCTTGCTTTTTTTTTTTAATAGCCAAGCCTTCTGTGGCCAGGGGGAAAAGAACTGCTTCACCGTGCTCCAAGCCCCACAGCCCCCAAGTATTATTTTGCATTGGGCTACAGATGGCCCAGGCTAGCCTGATCTCGCCAGATCTCAGAAGCTAAGCAGGGCCAGCCCTGGTTAGTATTTGGATGGGAGACCACCGAGGAAGACCAGGGTTGCTGTGCAGAGGAAGGCACCGGCAAACCACCTCTGTTAGCCTCTTGCCATGAAAACCCCCAAAAAGGGGTCGCCATAAGTCGGCTGCGACTTGATGGCACTTTACACACACACACACACACACACACACAGAGGAGTTTGGTCGCTGGTGGGCCAAAGTACACGGGGAGGGTTGCCAGGTCCCCCTTTGCCACCGGCAGGAGGTTTTTGGGGTGGAGCCTGAGGAGGGCGGGATTTGGGGAGTGAAGGGACTTCAATGCCATAGAGTCCAATGGCCAAAGTGGCCATTTTCTCCAGGGGAACTGATCTCCATTGGAAAGTCCACAAGAGATACAAGGACTATTTACGAGAGGAAATATATGGACTTTATTGTCGAAGGCTTTCACGGTCAGAGTTCATTGGTTCTTGTAGGTTATCCGGGCTGTGTACCAAGGTTACACAGCCCGGATAACCTACAAGAACCAATATATGGACTTTGTTCTTTAGATCCCATTCGAATATTTGTGTAATGAACTGTACTTACTTACCTCTTACTTACCTCTTATGTCATACTTGAGTACATTACTGGATTTATATTTGTATTCTAAGTGTTTAGCCCAGTTGTTAATTACATGTTATTACAAATTGGAGATTCTGATTTACTGCACGCTTTGTGAGCCATAACTGCGGTTCATTGGTTGAATGTCTATGCGCAGCAGGCTAATTCTCTTTGTTAAATACCACCTGGCAGTTGGCAACCCTATACATTCTAGCATTCTAGATATATGACTCTGACCCTAAAAAGAGCTATGAGGAGGAGGATTGAGCCATGACTCTGGGAAAAGGGGGGGGGGGTAACTCTTCTCCAGCCCCGCTGTTGCTCCAAGTTACAAGCCCCTCCAAGAAGAAGAAGAAGAGTTGGTTTTTATTTGCCAACTTTCTCTACCTTTTAAGGAGAACCAAACCGGCTTACAACCGCCTTCCTTTCCTCTCCCCACAACAGGCACCTTGCGAGGTAGGTGGGGCTGAGAGAGTTCGGAGAGAACTGTGACCAGCCCAAGGTCCCCCAGCTGGCTTCATGTGTAGGAGTGGGGAAACCGACCCGGTTCACCAGATGAGGGGAGCTCAGCCACGTAATTCTCCTGTATGCGCAAACCAGATGTTAGAGTTCAGTCCTATGCATCCTTTTAAACACAGTGGTCCATACTGGGGAAAAAACATGCATGGGATTGGAATATTAACAGGGATATGTGGTTTAAGTGAATTTCGTAACTTTTTGGTTTTGGAGTAGGTTTCCAATTTTTTGGAACCAAGAGGGCAACCGAAGCCGTCAACTGGCTTCCATTATAAACAAAAATACTGTCTTGCAGGATTTGACTCAAGAGTCATTCTGTATCACATCTCAGCCAGCCTAGTGCTTCTAGGGGGCTCCAAAGCTGGGCAGCCATCTCTGTTTGTCTTCATTGGCTGGTGCTCCAAGATATACTGCCTCTGATCCTGGCGGTTCCATTTTATTAGCAAGGCCAGTAGCCACTGATAAAAGAGCATGTCTACCTGTTGCAATCCGGCCCCTTCCTCCCAAGGAGCTTAGGGCAGCTTATGTGCTTTTGTGCTCCTCCATTTTGTCTTCACAACAACCTTGCGAGGTCAGTTAGGCAGAGCGACTGGCCATTTAACCTTCATGGCTGCGTATGGATTTGAATGTGAGTAGCCCCAGCCCTAGCCCAACACTAACCACTACCCATGCTGCCATTTGCTATGTCCCCCCTTCCCAACATGAAATACAAGAATCTCTCGCCAGTTAATACTGACCCAGTTTATCTCTGCTTTTCATGTTTAATATTCGCAAATACACAGTATTACTAAGCAACAGACTGCATTTCATAGCTGCTTTGCATATTACCCAGATGCAAACCCAGATTTGCCAACCAGCCTCGACCGGCTTAACTACTACTCTTCTCTCCCCCCTGGCCCGCTTATGAGAGCGTCACGGCCCACTGTTTGAGAAGCAAGAACCCTGCAAAGTAGGCCGCTATTCCTTTGCAGAAGCGTGGGCAGAAGATGAGAGACTGCAAGTTAGTGGCAGAGGCCGAAGACTCAAAACCGGGTGCTTCCTTACCCAAGTTTCTCAGGTCTTTTATGTGTGGCTGTTATAGAATCATAGAGTTGGAAGGTACCACCAGGGTCATCTAGTCCAACCCCCTGCACAAGGCAGGAAATTCACAACTACCTCCCCCCCACACCCCCAGTGACCCCTACTCCATGCCCAGAAGATGGCCAAGGTGCCCTCCCTCTCATCATCTGCCTAAGGTCACAGAATCAGCATTGCTGACAGATGGCCATCTAGCCTCTGCTTAGAAACCTACAGGGAAGGAGAGCTCACCACCTCCCAAGGAAGCCTGTTCCACTGAGGAACCGCTCGAACTGTTAGAAAAATCTTCCTAATGCCTAGGCAGAAACTCTTTTGATTTAATTTCAACCTGTTGGTTCTGGTCCGACCTTCTGGGGCAACAGAAAACAACTCGGCACCCTCCTCGCTATGGCAGCCCTTCAAGTACTTGAAGATGGTTATCATGTCCCCTCTCAGTCTTCTCCTCTCCAGGCTAAACATACCCAGCTCCTTCAACCTTTCCTCATAGGACTTGGTCTCCAGACCCCTCACCACCTTTGTTGCCCTCCTCTGGACACGTCCCAGCTTGTCTACATCTGGCAGCCATCTTTACATCTTGCGGAAGTGAATTCCATACATTCATTAGGAGCTGTGCGAAGAAGCGCTAACTACTGCCTGGCTCAAAATGTCAGGGACATCTGGGTAACGCGCGGATCTTTCTGTCGACAAATTTCTCTCCCACAAAACGCCTCGGCCCGGCAGGGCGTCGCAAACCTGGCCGTTCAGGCACTTTGCCAGCTCTCTTGAACTTTTGCCTGTCTGGTCTAGATTTCCTTCTTGGATACCCTCCGCAGACCATCTGTCCTCTCTCGAGGGTGCAGAGGAAGCAGCTCCCGAGAACGCTCCACCTTTCCCCTCTTGCGTCTGGTTCGCACATGCACAAAGGGTGTCGAACCCTGCCGCGGGAGAATGAATCGACTGCACCGCTTCAGACAGCAGGGGCAGGATTCCAGTTCTGAATGTTCCTGTGCATGAAAGTGAAAACTCCCTGCAAGCAGAAACCTAGCACCGCAGGGAGAAAGGTCCATCTCCCCCCCCCTTCCCTTGCAATTCTGGTTTTCTGTTGGCAGGGAGTTTTTCCGCAAAGGGGAGCCTTCCACAAGGCAATCCTCCACCTACAGTCTGAAGCGGTACAATCCATTCTATCCCCTCAGGGCTCATTACCAATGCATTCAACTGCATTGCTGACAAATAGCCTAATCCTCCTCCTCGGGTTGCCAGCCTCCAGGTGGGGCCTGGAGATCTCCTGGAATTAGAACTGATCTCCAGATGACATAAGTCAGTTCCCCTGGAGAAAAGGGCTGCTTTGGAGGGTGGACTGTGTGGCATTATACCCCACTGAGGTCCCTCCCCTCCCCAAACCCTGCCTTCCCCAGGATCCACCCCCAAATCTCCAGGAATCTCTCAACCTGGAGTTGGCAACCCTACTCCTCCCCTAGGCATTGCTCAGTTATGATCCTCTCCTCTCCCCAGTTTGGTTCTACTAGCCCACTCCAACCTATTTTTGGATTTTACTGTGCTTTCTGAAAACTCAGGAAAACGTTCAGGAAGGATCATAAGAAAAAGTCCGCTGGATCAGACCAAACAATCTATGTAGGCCAGCATCCTGCCTCTGCCGGCGTTCAGCCTTCAGGAAGTTTATAAGCCAGCCCTTAAGACGGCAACTCGGTCCTGTCATTTGATCTCCATCCTCTGGTTTCCAGAGATATATTGTCTCTGTGCATGGAGGTTCCACTGCTAACTCCGACGGACAGTAAAGCTATTCACGTTCCCTGGCTGGATCAGAGCGAGTGTTCGGGCCAGCATTCTCTGTCCCGCGCGGAGCCACCCGGATGCTCCTAGGAAGCCCCCAAGCAGAGGCATGAACGAAAAAGCCCTCCCCGGCAATTCCCCCACCCTCATTACACGATAGGCTTGCCAACCTCCAGGTGGGGCCTGGAGATCTCTCAGAATTACTGGCTGATCTCCAGACGACAGAGATCAGATCCCCTGGAGAAAACAGCTGCTTGGGAGGGTGGGCTCCATTGCACTGCATCCCTCCTCCCCAAATGCTTCCCTCCCCAGGCTCCACCACAAAATCTTGGGGGATTCCCCAAGCTGGAGTTGGCAACCCTACGCTCTCTTCTCCTCTATTGGGTGCAGGAGGAGAGGCTCTCTCTCGAGTCACCATTGGCAGAAGGTTGCATGGGAAAGATACAGGGATGTTCACGGAGCGTCTGGGCCCACAGACATGACTATGTGCTGAACACGTATCTTATCCCAAAGAGCTTAGGACAGCATACACAGCCCAGTTGTTTTCTCTACAACGACACTGTAAGGTTGGATAGGTAAAGAGGAAGTGTCTAGCCAGAGATCACTCACCAAATTGCATGGATGAGGCAGGATTTGAATCCAAGTATCCCCAGTCCCATACCGATACTCTAAAAATACTCTATCACACTGGGTTATTTTACACTTATGCCAGACACGTGGGACATGCTGTCAACCACCAGAATGTCTGAGTAATCCCCCTTTTAACTAATTATTTAATTGATTGGTGACATATTTTTTTAAAAATGCGCACACCACCCAAACCGTAATAGACGTGTCTTTGGAGATAATTAAGAAAGTGTGAAGGTAATTTGCAACTGAACATACCAAAGCAACTGTTCATTGCTAAAGATGCTGTCTAAAAAAAATCGGTATAATGTTCATCGTCATTCGCTATTACAGGAACACGGCTGAACAAACTGCCTCCAAAAATAATGTCAAATAATAATGCCGTGGCTCTGTTGATGGAATTTGGTCCTTGCCAATTTCAAAATGGCCATCACCAATTAAAGCCCTTGTGGCCACCTTCTTCACTGAAACCCCCATGTAGGGGAGTGGGGTTAAATCCATGACAGGTCAGGGAGGAACAAACAGGTGGGGGTTGAACAGAGAAGAAGAAGAAGAAGAAGAAGAAGAAGAAGAAGAAGAAGAAGACGAAGACGAAGACGAAGACGAAGAAGAAGAAGAAGAAGAAGAAGAAGAAGAAGAAGAAGAAGAAGAAGAGTTGGTTTTTATATGCTGACTTTCTCTACCACTGAAGAAGAAGAGTTGGTTTTTATATGCCGACTTTCTCTACCACTTAAGGGAGAACCAAACCGGCTTACAATCCCCCTCCCCTCCCCACCACAGACACCCTGTGAGGTAGGTGGGGCTGAGAGAGCTCTGAGACAGCTGTGACTAGCTACAAGGTCATCTCCACGCATTAAACCTCTATTAAAGGGGCAGGACATTCCCCCCCCAGGTGGTTGTCAACCTGGGAAAGGCACTCTGCACATGCTCGAGGCGAGCATCTTTAGGACAGCACACACTTCGGCCAGAGCGCCATCAAAAAATCAAGCCTCGCAAATCTCCCCTGAGTGACATTCAAAGGCATCCGTTTCCCAAAGCGATCCCAACGAGCTGGTAGCCTCTTCCCCCCATGCCTGGCCACGGCTCCGCCCGGTCTTCACGCCTGTTATTAAATAAGTATTATTTTCCACCCTCTGCCTCTAAACCGAGCAGGTCTGGAAGGTTTTCCAGATCCTTAAGGGTGCCTAACACAAAAGACAGGGAGAAGCAGACACAACAGACCAACAGAGAACTAATTATATGGGTTCCTTCGGCAAGCCAAAATACACAGTCGCAACCCCTCTCTCTCAGCAAATCTCACGCAAATAAATGGGACTGATGCCCAGAGCACAATGGAGGTGGAACGGGGGGGGGGGTGTTGGGGGCGGGCCGGCGGTTGATTTTGAAGCACATTCCAAGATTGCTTCCCCCAAAAGTTGCGCTTGAGCCGGCTCGGGGGAATAAAATAACACAGATTTAAATATTTAAAGAAAGGTCGAGGCAAATATTTAAACTGGATGTCAGAAGTGACGGGTTTGGCCAAGATGAAATATCAGATCTTTCGGAGGACGCTGCGTTGGACTGGAACAACAAAGGAAGTCTGAACTGCATTTCGGCTTTAAGGAAATGAGAAGCATTAACGGGGGGTGGGGGGTGGGCTTGCAAGCACACAATCTGTTGGAGGTTGAGTTGCCAACTGCCAGGTACTAGCTGGAGATCTCCTGCTATTACAACTGATCTTCAACCCATAGAGATCAGTTCACCTGGAGAAAATGGCTGCTTTGGCAATTGGACTCTATGGCATTGAAGTCCCTCCCCTCCCCAAACCCCGCCCTCCTCAGGCTCCACCCCCAAAATCTCCCACCAGTGGCGAAGAGGCACCTGGCAACCCTAGTTGGGGGCAACCCTCTAAGCATGTAGCATACATGATCTCGGTCATCATCACAACAACCCTATAAGGTATGTTAGTATTGCTATTTGCATAATTCAGGATGAGCCAGGGGATGGGTTTGACCTAGGGCTGCCAGCTCCAGGTGTGGGAAATACCTGGAGATTTTGGGGGGCAGAGCCGGAGGAGGGCAGGGTTTGGGGAGGAGAGGGACTTCAATGCCATAGAGTCCAATGGCCAAAGCGGCCCTTTTCTCCAGGGGAACTGACCTCTATCGGCTGGAGATCAGTTGTAATAGCAGGAGATCTCCAGCTAGTACCTGGAGGTTGGCAACCCTAACCCTGTGTCAGAATTCCAATGGTGCCCACTGGCTCGAAAAGGTTTGTGACCCCCGCTCTAAGGGGTCTCACTAAATCACCCTGCTGGGGTTTAAACAGAAGTGACCCCAAAATTACCCTCCTTCCATCACTGGCATGGAGGTTGCTTACACAGAGGCAAGCGGCTTCCCGGAAGCTCCCTTTCCTTTGGAGAGCAAGGGACGTTGCTCCTCGGCTTGGCACGCCAAGGTTGAGAGGAGCCGAAAATCTCAACAAGAATAGGGAGTGTTGAAAAACGTCTCCCTCTAGGGAAGTGTGAGCAGGCTTTCTGGAATGAACTTTCACCGCGTTCATTTATCACCACCCCCTTCAAAAAATGGAGGGCTCTGTGAAAGGATTCAAAGCCAAATCGTGGCGGTTACCCATTCCCCAAGGGTCAGCAAAGAATGTCAGGGTTGCCAGATTCACAGTGAAGCAATGCTCATGTGCTTTCAAGAGCATTCAGTATTTGTCAGAGAGGCACATTTTTATGGCCAGGAGTATGGGACGCTTGCTCTGAGCATGGAAGAACATAACAGCCTGCTGGATCTATGGTATACCATAGACTCTGCCCTCTTCATGTGTTGTGTGAAGAAGAGCTTTCTTTTGGAGGAGGAGGAGGAGGAGGAGGAGGAGGAGGAGGAGGAGGAGGAGGAGGAGGAGGAGGAGGAAGAAGAAGAAGAAGAAGAAGAGTTGGTTTTTATATGGTGACTTTCTCTACCACTTAAGGAAGACTCAAACAGGCTTACAATCATCTTCCCTTCCCCACAACAGACACCCTGTGAGGTAAGTGGGGCTGAGAGAGTGTGACTAGCCCAAGGTCACCCAGCTGGCTTCATATGTAGGAGTGGGGAAACCAACCCGGTTCACCACATTAGAGTCCGCTGCTCATGTGAAGAAGCAGGAATTCAAACCTGGTTCTCCAGATTAGAGTCCACTGCTCTAACCACTACACCACGCTAGCTCTCCTGACGAAAACATAATTTGGACACTGAAACAAAGCATGTAATGTGTTGATGGGTTAAATTATAAGATGAACACATGAAGCTGCCTTATTCTGAATCAGACCCTTGGTCCATCAAATCCAGTATTATCTGCTCAGACCGGCAGGGGCTCTCCAGGGTCTCAGGCAGAGGTCTTTCACATTACCTACTTGCCTAGTCCCTTTAACTGGAGATGCCGGGGATTGAACCTGGGACCTTCTGCATGCCAAGCAGATGCTCTACCGCTGAGCCATGACCATTTTCTTGTTTCCTTTAAAGGGGCAGTAGACGGATCTGTGGAGGACAGGCCTCGTCGATGGCTATCAGCCACAATGGATGAATGGAACTTGCATGTTTACTAGCGGTTTACCACTGCAAAGGGGAATGGCAGGAAAGGCTGTTGACTCCCTGCCCTGCTTTTAGGGTACCTGGAGGCAACAGACTGGCCACTGGGGGAAACAGGAACTGCAAGTAGATGCACTGCTGTTCCAACCCTGCAGGGCTCTTTGAATATTCAGCCTGGAATCAATAAACAGGTTTTCAAGATGACAGAGGAAAGGTTAGATTGCAGCTTAGTCAAGGCAACTGGCCATGGCAGAACAGCATGGTTGTGGCTTCAAATTGGCTTTCAGCTTCCAATCTTCCAGACCTTTTTGTTAATTATACCTCCTCTTTCTGGCAATTTTTGGCATTTATCCAAATACCAATTTTTGGTATTTATTCCTTATGTGTTTTCATTGCCTTCACTATCCTTCATTTCCCTTGGCCGTCACTTGCCTTCAGTGGCAGCATTATGTATCCCAGTGTGATTTGCCAAGTCGGGCTACACAATTTCATTCACTGATCATGTGGCAAACACCGCTACATCAGAGACAGTATTGTGACATCTTCCCATTATATGTGATCCCTGGCTGGTTAGGATTACCCATGGGACTAATCCGGGAAGGAGAAACAAGCGGCAGCCAAGGGAAACAATAGTCTCGAACAAGACTGAGGAAGACAATTTTTTGTACGATCTTTCCGGGAAGCAGGGGATGGAAATTAACCCTCGCCAAAATCATTAGTTTCGTTCTGGTAACTAAAACCAACCCGATACAAACAAGTCTGAACCAGTTCGAGACAAAGGTGCGGACAAGACCCGTATCTTATCAAGGAATAATTCGCCCTTCCCTATCCCTCGTTCAAGCCCATCTGCAGCTGGCACCCCCTTCAACAAGCAATGACTCCTGCCAAACTCTCTCTGGCACCGTTCCTGCATCCCCTGAAAAAGCGAGCTGGCCTGAGGGGGATAGGAGGAGCCCTGCCATTGATTCCGACAGCTGCAATGACAGCGCCTTTCATTTCGACTTCCTTCTCTTTTGCAACTCCTTACGACCCGCCCAGCCTCATTCATAAACCAAGCGGGCAGCTGGCACTGTCTGCCGGGTTCGGAAGCGTGAAATCCAGGGAGGCTCTGGCGGAAGCACGTTAACCCTTCCCAGCCCAGCGCTTCTGGGCCGTGGCGTGCGCCGCAGGTGCGCCCCCTTGGCAGTGCCCATCGCCATCCATCCACATCATAAACCCCGGGCCGGACACTTCTTGGCTTGTTTTCGCATCGCGCCTGCGACAATTGACTACACAACTCCATCGATCAGCACAGAGCGCTCTTTTTGCGACGGGCAGCTACTCAGCCGTTGTGCTTTTTGCAGGGGATGCTAATGGACTTTGCTTTGTTTCAGACGAACACTGGCGCATTCTGAGGGCCGGTGGATGATAATCTTCCTCTGTTCTGTGATAGGAACTCAATTGTGCGCTGTAAGACTGACTAACAGCTGCATTCTCTGCACAACAAATGTCCTCAGTTTCCTCACGGTGGTTCATCTCCCCAAGTGCGGTGGCTCCAGAGTCCAGGGCCCAATATGATGGTCTACCACTTTGACCGGCAAATCCCCGAATAACTCCAAAGAATCCCACTTCTCCGAGTTTATAGCCCAGCACATTGGTTTGGAAAGATGCTCAGACACCTACGTGATGGACCCACCATATTTCCACCCTAACATATCAGAGGACTTCATAGAGTTAACATAATCGAACACATTTAAAAAAAAAAAAAAGATGTCCCCTAAGGAGTTTACAGCTGAAATTTTGTCAATGGAGAGAGGGAAGGGAACCCAAGAGATTAATATATGCAAATACAATATTGGTGACCCGAAAATTTCTACAGTTAGCAGAGCAGCCTGCATTCAGACAATCATGCTAACAGTGGTTACTTAGGATCAGAGGTTGGCCTATTAAATGCTGTTGGTTGGAACTATGGTTTCACATGATGTTCGAATGCAGACAACCAGGCCTAACCCTGATTCAGTCCTGGCTTCTTCTCTGGCAATGCCCTCCCGGGCTACACAGGGCACTGAAATCAGCATTTGTCGAGGCTGGGGTTGGCAACCTCAGGGAAGCATCTGGAGATCTCCTGGAATTGCAACTGATCTCCAGACTATAGAGATCACTTTCCCTGGAGAAGATGGCCGCTTTGAAGGGTGGGCTCTATGGCATTATACTGGGCTGAGGTCCCTCCTCCCCAAACCCTGCCCTCCCCAGGCTCCAGTCCCAGATCTCCAGGAATTTTGCAACCTGGAGTTGGCAACCACAGTCAAGGCAAGCCAATATTTGAGTGATTATCTGTGGAGAGAAGACCGGAGGCATGATGGTTTGTGGAAGGGCCACATCTGAGTGCCTTACGGTTGCCAGGTCCCTTTTCGCCACTGGCGGGAGATTTTTGGGGCGGAACCTGAGGAGGGCAGGGTTTGGGGAGGGGAGGGGACTTCAATGCTATAGAGTCCAATTGCCAAAGCGGCCATTTTCTCCAGGTGAACTGAGCTCTATCGGCTAGAGATCAGTTGGAATAGCAGGAGATCTCCAGCTACTACCTGGAGGTTGGCAACCGTAGAGTGCCTGGCTGAGCTGAAATTTGAACGAGGAACTTCTCCACTGGCGCCTATCCCCACAACGCCACGGCAGACCTCGCAATATCTCCGTGAGGCTGGCCTGCTTTTCAAAAAAAATCTTGACTACGGACATTCCCCCACACAGGCACAACTAGGCGGGTTTCCCGGACTGTTTGCACATGCATAGGGGCACACCGTAACCGCTTAGGCTCCCAGGTATCTTTCCTCCTCTCGCTACGGACTATTGTGTTTTTTATAAAAAGGAAGGTTGGAAGGAAAAGCATCCAGAACCACAAGATTTGCCCGTTTTTCTTTTCTTTTTTGTGATGCTGAATAGCAATGGAACGCCTGCCAGGAAAAACAACCCTCTTTTACTCAGAGGTCTCCGAGGGGGGATATAGTTAGCCCGAGGTCTTAACTATCCTTTTTTTCTCTCCCCCGGCTTCCTCCACCCTCTTCTGATTCATGACCAGAAACCACAAAGGCAAATATGGGACTGTATTCGATTAAGCCTAAGGAAGAGTATTGCCTCTTTCTGTTTAGGTTTTATGAACTCTTGCCCCGGTAGGGACCTTGGGGTGGCCCCGAATGTTCGGGTCATACGCTCCAAAGGTCCCTATTTAAAAAGGGACGGCCCCAGGTTTCCTGCTGTGGCCTAAATCACAGGAAAAACTAGATGCGAGAGCCGGCAGAACGGGATTCACCACAGGATCCCGAACAAAGCAGGAAGGCAGGGACGGTTTAAAGTACAGCCAAGCCCTTCCTTTCCGCTTCATTTTCTTTCTCGTTTTTAGCTAATTTTGTGCTGGCGGATAGCAAGCTAGAGATCCACAACAGAGAGGGGGGGGGGGAGAAACAGCTTTTAAAAGCAGTTTGGGGTGGGATAATATGGGTAAGTGTAAGAATAGGTATTGACGTGCCTGGTTGTCTTATAGAGTCCAATAAAGACAACTAGGCACTTCATATGGCGCCAAACTTGGGGCGCCATATGAAGTGCCTGGTTGTCTTTATTGGACTCTATAAGACAACCAGGCACTTCAGTATCACTAGGGTTGTTATCTAGGGTGGCCAACCTCCAGGTGGTGACTGGAGATCTCCTGCTATTACAACAGATCTCCAGCCGATAGAGATCAGTTCACCTGGAGAAAAAGGCCGCTTTGGCCATTGGACTTTATGGCATTGAAGTCCCTCCCCTCTCCAAACCCCGCCTTCCTCACACCCCACCTCCAATATATCCAGGGATTTTCCAATCCAGGGCTGGCAACCAAATCTACAACAGACCGTAGAGACTAGAGGAAATTCCTAGAGTGTTGCCATCGATGTCATTTGACCCCTTTTTTCCATCTCCTGCTCCTCAAATTGTTGAGGGCAGGGGATTGAGGGAGGAGGATTGCCTGTTGCCAGGAGGCAAATGCTAAACCAAAGCATCACAGGAACACTTCAGAGAGAAAAGAAGATCAGTCCTGTCAAGAGGTCCGTCCTGACAAATGCTGCCAGCTTGCCCGCTCTTTGAAGCGAGCGCTATCACCTCCGCCATCTTGCCTGACGTCCAGTTGGGTGGCTTTTGTAAAGTAGGGTTGCCAGGTCCCTCTTCGCCACCGGCAGGAGAATTGAGGGTCGGAGCCTGAGGAAGGCAGGGTTTGAAGAGGGGAGGGGCTTCAATGCCATAGAGGCCAATGGTCAAAGCGGCCATTTCCCCCAGGGGAACTGATCTCTATCGGCTGGAGATCAGTTGTAATAGCAGGAGATCTCCAACTACTACCTGGAGGTTGGCAACCCTAGCGTGCTTGGCTGAGGTGACATTTGAACAAGGAACTTCTCCACTGGCGCCCATCACCACAACGCCACGGCAGACCTCTCAATATCTCCGTGAGGCTGGCCTGCTTTTCAAAATGGCTGCCTTGCAGGTGAGTCAAATGGTCCAATGGTCAAAGAGTCCAATGGTCAAAGAGGCCATTTTCTCCGGGGGAACTGATCTCTATTGCCTGGAGATCAGTAGTAATAGCAGGAGATCTCCAGCCATTCCCTGGAGGTTGGCAACCCCGTTGTAGAGACGTCTACTTTTTGCTTCAGTCTACTTTTTGCTTCAGTGGCCGGTGGAAAGACTTCCTTTTCTTTGTTATCGAGTGACAAAGAGGCCTTCCAGACACATGATTTTACTCTCACTACTGGCAGATCTCCAAGGACGGAGCTTCAGACGACAGGGTTCTTCGTGGATGTTCGAAAAGCTTTACACACTCGACCTATCCCTTGTGCACAAGACTCTCCAGCCATTATCAGGTTACACTCAAGAGCTCTCTGGAAAAACACTGCAGTGGAAACTCCCCGGAGAAGGTGGCAACCCTCCCCTTGACAGATGGGGCTCAGAACCAGCAAACCGCCCTCCTCCTCCCAGGAGACCCTCCTGCCCGCCTCCGGTAATCTAATCAGATTTATAGCCTGGGAAATTCAGGAAATGGTCCCTGAGAAGGAGAAGAGGATGGGAGAGGAGGGCGCAGCCAGGAGGTGCCGGAGAGAGGACTGCTAAATATGAACAGGCCTCGGCCAGGCCCAGTTTGTAGCTGAACCCATCTATTTCATAGAATCGTAGAGTTGGGACCACCAGGGTCATCTAGTCCAACCCCCTGCACAAGGCAGGAAATTCACAACTACCTCCCACACACACACCCAGTGACCCCTACTCCATGCCCAGAAGATGGCCAAGGTGCCCTCCCTCCCATCATCTGCCTAAGGTCACAGAATTAGCATTGCTGACAGATGGCCATCAAGCCTCTGCTTAAACACCTCCAGGGAAGGAGAGCTCACCACCTCCGGAGGAAGCCTGTTCCACTGAGGAACCGCTCTAACTGTTAGGAAATTCTTCCTAATGTCTAGACGGAAACTCTTTTGCTTTAATTTCAACCCATTGGTTCTGGTCTGACCTTCTGGGGCAACAGAAAACAACTCGGCACCAGAATCCTTCACACAGGGCGGGTGCTCACAGCCAATGCCAGGGTGCAGATGCTATCATATTGACTCGGCGTTGGCCTAAAGTGAGCTAAGACGGGAAGCTGCCAAACGGTATAGGGATTAGCGCTCCATCCCAAAGCGTGTGAAGAAATTACTATTCGATCCCTGTGACAAGGCTCATTTACCAGAGGGGTGGAGGGTGTTAAGCCTGAGAAAACAAGAGAGCCTTGCAGCGCCTTCAAGACTAACAGATTAAGCCAACAGAAGCTTCTGTAGGCAGGAACCTACTTCTTCCGATGCATGAAGCGTGCCCTCAATGGATAGATGTGTATGTGTGTGGGTATAACAGGAAAAGAAATGGGATCAAAAGTAGGGTTGATTTCAAATGGCTGTTTAGAACCCCAAAATTCCTGCTTCTCTTTTGTATTAATCAAACCCACCAGTCTTTATTTTCTATTTCTTCACTCCCAATGTACACATTTTGCAATCTTTTATGGAGGAGGAGGAAAAGGAAGAGGAAGAAGAGTTGGTTTTTATATACCGACTTTCTCTGCCATTTAAGGAAGAATCAAACCAGCTTACAATCACCCCCCCTCCACAACAGACACCCTGTGAGGTAGGTGGGGCTGAGAGGGTGTGACTAGCCCAAGGTCACCCAGCTGGCTTTGTGTGTAGGAGTGGGGAAACAAATCCAGTTCACCAGATTAGCCTCTGCCGCTCATGTGGAGGAGTAGGGAATCAAACCCGGTTCTCCAGATCAGATTCCATCGTTCCAAACCACCGCTCTTAACCACTACACCAAGCTAGTGCTGCACATAGAAACAACACGCATTGTACATATAAATGGCCTCTAAAATTGATCTGCAAGACCAGCACAGAGAAGAACCAATGCAAATGGCCCAAAACAAATGGACCCAAAGACGAAAGAACAGAAAAAGATAACAAGGAACATTCACTCATTCCATGTCTAAAACCGCATTCTCAAGTCGACATAAAGTGACAGTCTGAATTCAGTCGCTTGTGATTTTCGGTACTAAGGGGCCACAAGAGGCTAGATGGCCATCTGTCAGCAATGCTGATTCTATGACCTTAGGCAGTTCATGAGAGGGAGGGCATGTTGGCCATCTTCTGGGCATGGAGTAGGGGTTGTATGGGGGAGGTAGTTTTGAATTTCCTGCCTTGTGCAGGGGGTTGGACTAGATGACCCTGGTGGTCCCTTCCAACTCTATGATTCTAAGATGGAAGCGCCGTGGCTTGGATTCTTCGCTGAGATCTTTGCCGAACCGCCTCTCTTATGAACACATCTTTCTTCGGGCCTTTCTGAGTTCGCTGTCGAAAGCTATCATTACAAGCTCCGCAGCCAGCTTCCTGGCTTTGAACACAAAGGTCTGGATTATTAAGCCTGATTCCAAACCAGGCTTTGGAGAATAGATTCCTTTAAAGACCTGCCAAGATCTGTCAAGACTGGGAAACCCGTGTTTTGCTGGAGCCACACAAGGCCAAATTGTGTGGTCAGCGCTTCGAGAAGGGGGGAAGCCGAGCCATTCCATTCGCCTGATACCATTTCCATGGGGGTGCAGCGGGGACGGAGTGGTTGCCAATGGGCTACGTGGCTGGAGACCCACGGATTTGGGGGGTTACCACACTTGTATTCCCAGTGATGTATTAAGAGTTTGAAAACGTTATAAAAAATACTGTTCGCACTTTGTTTGGCCCCTTTAGCTGTGAAGACGTCTTCCAACCATTTATAAGCCGTGGTATCCAAAAACCCTTTTAAAGCGATGTTTTTTATAACATTTTCAAACTCTTAATACATTTCAGGGAATACAAAGTGCGGTAACCTCCTAAGACTTTGGAGGTTGAATCTGCAAGCTACAAGGGGGACCGGGGACAGTGACGGCTTCTCTCCACAGAGGCATTTTTCTCTGCTTGCCTTCGGGGTGACAGCACCGGATGGCCATGCTTGAAACCCTCACAGTGTAAATTCTATCCCAAAGATTGAATAAGAGATGAGGAAAGATTGGCTTTTATATGGTTATAAAATGGGAAGACGAAGAAGGAGAAGGAGAAGAGTTGGTTTTTATATGCCGACTTTCTCTACCACTTGAGGGAGACTTACAATCACCGTCCCTTCCCCTCCTCACAATAGACACCCTGTGAGGTAGGTGGGGCTGAGAGAGTGTGACTAGCCTAAAGTCACCCAGCTGGGTTCATATGGAGGAGTGGGGAAACAAATACAGTTACCAGATTAGTGTCTGCCTCTCATGTGGAGGAGTGGGGAATCAAACCCGGTTCTCCAGATCTGACTCCACCACTTCAAACCACCGCTGGTAACCACTACACCACACTGACTCTCTGAAGAAAGCCTGCATCAGACCAAAGAGTTACCTAGTTCAGTATCCTTTTCCCACAAAGAGGCAATCCAAGTGCACCCTAGAAGCAAGCAAGCAGAGAATGGACAACATCCCAATCTGGCTGCCGCTCATGGTATACTGCCTCTGGATCTGGAGGCTCCACTTAGCTGTCATCTCTAACAGATGCTGACAGGACCCATCCTCCTCAAAGAATTTGTCCGGTCCCTTTTTAAAGTGATGAAGTTAATGGCCATCACCACATCTCATGGCAGCGAGTTCCACATATCAGAATAGTAGAATAGAATCATAGAGTTGGAAGGGACCCCCAGGGTCATCTAGTCCAACCCCCTGCACAATGCAGGGATTTCACAACTACCTTCCCCCACACACACCCAGTGACCCCCTACTCCATACCAAGATGCCCTCCCTCTCATGATCTGCCTAAGGTCACAGAATCAGCATTGCTGACAGATGGCCATCTAAAAGGTAAAGGTAGTCCCCTGTGCAAGCACCGGGTCATTCCTGACCCATGCCAGCTTGGATGGCTTTAAGAGGGGAGTGGACATATTCATGGAGGAGAGGGGTATTCATGGCTATTAGTTAGAATAGATACTAGTCATGCTGCATACCTATTCTCTCCAGGATCAGAGGAGCAGGCCTATTATTTTGGGTGCGGTGGAACACAGGCAGGACAATGCTGCTGCAGTCGTCTTGTTTGTGGCTTCCTAGAGGCACCTGGTTGGCCCCTGTGTGAGCAGACTGCTGGACTTGATGGGCCTTGGTCTGATCCAGCAGGGCTTTCCTTATGTTCTTATGGGGTGACGTCACATCACGATGTTTACTAGGCAGACTTTGTTTATGGGGTGGTTTGCCAGTGCCTTCCCCAGTCATCTTCCCTTTACCCCCAGCAAGCTGGGCACTCATTTTACCAACCTCAGAAGGTGGAAGGCTGAGTCATCCTTGAGCAGGCTGCCTGAAACCGACGGGATCGAACTCAGGCCTCTGCAGGGAAGGAGAGCTCCTCACCTCCCGAGGAAGCCTGTTTCACTGAGAAACCGCTCTAACTGTTAGAAAATTCTTCCTGATGTCTAGACGGAAACTCTTTTGATTTAATCTCAACCCGTTGGTTCTGGTCTGACCTTCTGGGGCAACAAAAAACAACTCGGCACCAGAATCCTTCACACAGGGCGGGGGCTCACAGCCAACCCCAGGGTGCAGATGCTACCATATTGACTCGGCGAAAAACAACTTGGCACCCTCCTCTATATGACAGCCCTTCAAGTACCTGAAGATGGATAATGATGTGTTGTGTGTGTCATAATTTCATGGGAGACGGATGTGGTCCTGGGTACAAAATTCAGCTTCCTGGGGCGCCTCAGGCTTCCATTAAAAAATAACAATACCAGTTTCTAGCCTCGATGAATGTGATAGAAAAAGGTGTTGGAAAGTCTTTGGGCCAACGGCTGTGCAAATGTGGGACGAATGACGCTGAAGGCGATTGCCAAAAGTTATGAGTAAGGCTTCAATGTCATGCACAATTAATGGCTCTCACCACTACAACCATCCTCCACCACAGCTCACGGAGTCACAATTATGCAGGCGCATCAATAGCACTTTGTCATTCCACACTGGATAGGCCATTGGTGCAAGTGCACGCAAAGGATTTTTTAAAAACAAAACAAAAATGGCCTCAAACCGAGCCTTTAAAACGATGAGAGGGCAGCGTGGAAAACACTGGACTGGAACGGTTTGCCGCTGACATCATTTGGATTCCCCACAATGACCATTTAAACAAATGATGACATTGACAGGTTAACCTGGATAGGACTTGCCTTTTCCTTTCTTTGCAAAATTGCAGAATCAAGCTTTTCCTTGTGCAGAATTTAGATTGACTATCGTTATGATGATGATGATGATGATGATGATGATGATGATGAAGAAGAAGAAGAAGAAGAAGAAGAAGAAGAGTTGGTTTTTATATGCTGACTTTTTCTACCGCTTAAGGGAGACTCAAACCGACTTACAATCACCTTCCCTTCCCCTCCCCACAACAGACACCCTGTGAGGTAGGTGGGGCTGAGGGAGCTCTAAGAGAGCTGTGACTAGCCCGAGGTCACCCAGCTGGCTTCGTGTGCTGGAGTGGAGAAACAAATTCGCCAGATTAGCATCCGCTGCTCATATGGAGGAGTGGGGAATCAAACCTGGTTCTCCAGATCAGAGTCCACCGCTCCAAACCACCGCTGCAAACCACCACTCTTAAATGCTACACCATGCTGGCTCTTTGTGCATATACTACTATGAATGCACAAATGTGCATGGTACTTGACAGTATAAGTTACTAGCCCTCAAGATTGTGAACGCTGAAGCCCCACTGATAACCAATGGACATCTTCTGCACCACCCTTCTGGCCCTGGATTTATCAGCAACTATTGCCCACAGATTTTGAAGCATCCTGCACCCATAAGGGCTAGTAACTTGACTGGGTGCCGTTTCCATGTATTATTACAGTTGTTTTTAGTGTGCACATAGCTTTGACTATGGAGTAGATCAACCGGCAGCTCTCTAAGAACATAAGAAAAGCCTTGCTGGATCAGACCAAGGCCCATCAAGTCCAGCAGTCTGTTGACACAGGGGCCAACCAGGTGCCTCTAGGAAGCCCACAAGCAAGACGACTGCAGCAGCACCATCCTGCCTGTGTTCCACAGCACCTAAGATAACAGGCATGCTCCTCTGATCCTGGACATGACCACTATCCATTTTGACTAGTAGCCGTGGATACCCCTCTCCTCCATGAATATGTCCACTCCCCTCTTAAAGCCTTCCAAGTTGGCAGCCATCACCACATTTTGGGGCAGGGAGTTCCACAATTTAACTATGCGTTGTGTGAAGAAATACTTAATTTTATCTCTTTTGAATCTCTCCCCCTCCAGCTTCAGCAGATGACCCCGCATTCTAGTATTATGGGAGAGGGAGAAAAACTTCTCCCTGTCCACTCTCTCCAAACCATGCATAATTTTATAGACCTCTATCATGTCTCCCCTCAGCCGCCTTCTTTCCAAGCTAAACAACCCTAAGCGTTTTAACCGCTCCTCATAGGGCAGTTGCTCTAGTCCCCTAATAATTTTGGTTGCTCTCTCTCTCTTTTCCCCCCACCTTACAAAGAAGGAAAACTGGAAGAGAAGCTCGAGGACAGAATTGATGTTTATCAGCAGAACCGTGTAGGAGACCTAAGACTGGATCGACCGGATGTGCTTCAGGTCAGAGCCAATCTAGCTTTGCCCGGCTCGCCCAGAACTGGTTTTTCTTTCCTCTACTTGGGATTCACGCTGCAAAACCCCGAAGGGATCCTGGTCATCTCCTCTCTTTTGTTTATTTCATCCAGGCAAAGAGGATCTAAAGTGAGTAAAGAGTTCATCGCCAGGCCAGCCCTACCACTAGACAGGTGAGGCACCGCGCTGCAAGCAGATGATTTTGAGGAAACTCCGTGAAGCATCTCGGATATCCCTTTCAGGAATTACAGACATAAATGAATAGGGATCCTTCTGAAATTTCTTCTGGGCTGAGTTTCTCCACGGGGTTCCAAGTGACCTGGATTTATTTCTAAATTGGAACCACTGGATTAGGAAACATCCATTCGTTCGTTTTAATTCCCAGAGTCTATTCAGCCCATTTGGCCACCGCTTTTAGTCCCTTTCCTTTAGTTGTATCTTTCTTCTTTCCTCTATATTGAAGAAGAAGAGTTGGTTTTTATATGCCAATTTTCTCTACCTTTTAAGGAGCATCAAACCGGCTTACAATCTCCTTCCCTTCCCCACAACGGACACCCTGTGAGGTAGGTGAGGCTGAGAGAGTTCTGAGAGAACTGTGACTAGCCCAAGGTCAGCCAGCAGGCTTCATGTGTAGGAGTGGGGAATCAAACTCGGTTCTCCCGATTAGAGTCCACCGCTCTTAACCACCACACCACGCTGGCTCTCACCACTATTGGCGGTAGTGAAAAGTGCCATCAGGTGCAGCTGACATATGATGGCCCTGTAGTGTTTTCAAGGCAAGAGACAAACAGAGGTGGTTTGCCATGGCCTGCCTCTGTGTAGCAACTCTGGACTTTCTTGGAGGTCTCCCATCTAAGTAGTAACCAGGGCCGACCCTGCTTAGCTCCCAAGATAGGCTTAGCCTGGGCCATCGAGGTCAAAGCATCTATATTACCAGTGTACAAACATGCATTGAGAAGGAGGAGGAGGAGGAGGAGGAGAAGAAGAAGCAGAAGGAGGAGGAGGAGGAGAAGAAGAAGCAGAAGCAGAAGAAGAAGAGTTGGTTTTTATATGCCAACTTTCTCTACCACTTAAGGAAGAATCAAACCGGCTTACAATCCCCTTCCCTTCCCCTCCCCACAACAGGCACCCTGTGAAGTAGGTGAGGCTGAGAGAGCTCTAAGAGAGCTGTGACTAGCCCAAAGTCACCCAGCTGGTTTCATGTGTAGGAGTGGGGAAACAAATCCAGTTCACTGCAAGCCTGATTGAATGGTTGTATGAAGATACTTACTGAGTGACATTGTACCAGATGCGCGCACATGTACACTGGCAAAACACAGCAAGTTATCTCAAATATCACCAGAACCTGTCCAGTGAAACTCCAGCGCACAGAATGCATTGCAAGGATGCCAAGCTCCAGTAGGCCAGTCTTAACGATGTGGGCGATCGTGCCCAGTTGTGGAATGCGATGTGTTCTATTTCCTGCCACAAGGAAGGGTGTGCGGTTCTTGGATGAAGAGTCCAGAGCGAGCCGGTTATCTATTTTTGCCATGCGGTGCTTTCTTTTTCCATCAACTAAAAATGGCATTTTGAATTGCTTGGGGCAACAGCTGAAAAGCAAACATCCACTATCATTTTGAATCCTCCTGGATTTTTTTCTCTCCATGGCACGAACACTTTAATTTTTGTGCTGGTACAGTGCAACATTTGATATAGCGCTTACAAAGAATGAGGGTGGGAGGAACTGTACCAATGATGATGACGCTTCCATTAATTTTCCTTAAAGTACCTCGAGGGTGCCGCCATAAAAGTGGTAAAGGATACTGTGCACTGGTAAAAAAAAATCATAGAATCATAGAGTTGGAAGGGACCACCAGAATCATCTAGTCCAACCCCCTGCACAAGGCAGGAAATTTACAACTTCCTCCCCCCCCACACCTCCAGTGACCCCTACGCCATGCCCAGAAGATGGCCAAGATGCCCTCCCTCTCATGATCTGCCTAAGGTCATAGAATCAGGATTGCTGACAGATGACCCTCTAGCCTCTGCTTAAAAACCTCCAGGGAAGGAGAGCTCACCACCTCCCGAGGAAGCCTGTTCCACTGAGGAACCGCTCTAACTGTTAGAAAATTCTTCCTAAAGTCTCGACGGAAACTCTTTTGATTTAATTTCAACCCGTTGGTTCTGGTCCGACCTTCTGGGGCAACAGAAAACAACTCGGCACCATCCTCTATATGACAGCCCTTCAAGTACTTGAAGGTTACCATATCCCCTTTCAGTCTTCTCATCTTCAGGCTAAACATACCCAGCTCTTTCAACCTTTCCTCATAGGACTTAGCAAGCTCTGTTCCATCTGAAGAGCTGCAGGGAGGGCATTCCATGACCAAGGCACCACCACAAAGAAGGCCGAGTCTTACATCAGATTTGGGCTTACGAAGATGAACCCAATGATCGGGCAGGTTTGTACGGAAGCTGGTGTACATGTCCCCTTATCAAGATCCATGTTCAGGGGCAGTCTACCCCTGAGAACCAAACGCCGAGGCAGGGAAGACCCCCACTTGGCAGACAACCCAATAATAAAAATGTCACAAGCTATT